>NC_137786.1:8290171-8434139 GCF_963383645.1 Muscardinus avellanarius
AAAGGGGAACTTCCTCAACTGGATAAAGAAGATCCACCAGAGGGAAACAAAAAGAAAACAACTAAGGCCATACCTAGCGGGAGAAACTAGGAACTTTCCCATTATGATCCTGAACAAGACCAAGGGTGGCACTCCACTGCTTTGCAATGCCCTGCTCAAAGTTTAACCAACAAGACAAGAAGAGAAAAGCAAAGATATATGGTCTGAGAAGGAAGAAATAAAACTCTTTGCTGATGACCAGGTTGTGTACATTTTTTTTAAATATAAAAAATCAGCCGAGCGTGGTGGTGCATACTTGCCATCCCAGCATTCATTCCAGAGGCTGAGACCAGAGGATCATAGTTTGTGGCCAGCCTCAGCTATTTAGTGAGGCCCTCCGCAACTTAGTGAGACCCTGTTTCAAAATAAAGAATAAAAAAATAAATAAAATAGGGCAGGGGGTGTAGCTCGGAAGTCGAATGCCCCTGGGTTCCATCCCCAGACCCCCCCCCAAAAAATATATATACACAAAAAATCAACAACAAAAAAATAAAAAAACTAGAATAAGTGATTGAAACAATGTGGCAGGACACAAAGTTAATATTCAAACACAAAACACTTTCCTATATACCAGCAATAAGCAAGAAGAATTTGAAGTTAAAAACATGTCCTTTGAATTAGCATCCACAAAAATAAAGTACTTTAGTATAAATCTAACAAAATTTGTGCAAGACCTATATGAGAAAAATTACAACTTTAATTTTTTAATTAAAAACCGAAATAAACAGAAATATATCCCACACTTAGGGATAAGAAGACTCAACATGTGTAAAATGTCAGTTCTTCCCAACTTGACCTATAGATTCAAGGTAACCCCAACAGAAGTTATTTCATTGGTATTAACAAACTGATTCTAAGGTTTATATGAAGATGCTAGTGACTCAGATTGGCCAGCACCATATTGAAAGAAATTAAGGTGAGAGGATTAACATATTCCACTTCAAGACTCCCCACAAAGCTGCAGTAGTCAAGGCAGTAGTATTGGTGAAAGAACAGATAAACAAATGGATGGAACAAAATGGACAGCCTAGAAATAGACCCACGTAACTATCATCAACAGATCACTGACAAAGAAACAGAGCGATACAGTGGAAGACAGCCTCTTTAACACACGATGCTCGAACAACTGGTCAGCACATGCAGAAACAGTCTAGACGTGAACCTTATATGCCTCAGAAAAATTAAATCGAAGTAGATCATAAGACTAAATGCAAAATGTAAAGCCATAAAACACCTAAATGGCAGCATAGGAGGAAAACTAGATGAGCTTGGGCATGGTAATAGCTTTTTAGATAGGATGCTGAAAATACAATCCATGAATAAAAGAATTGGTACACTGTGCTAATTTAATTACTCTTATTTCTTAAATTAAAAATTCTGTTCCACAAAAGGTACTGTCAGGAGAATGGTATGACAAGCCACAGAGCAGTAGAATATATATGCAAAGTCTGTATCTGATAAAGGACAATTATCCAAAGTATACAGAGAATTCTTAAAATACAACAAAAATAAAATGGCTAACTGCATTTAAAAATAGATAAGAAGCTGGGCATGGTGGCACACGCTTGTAATCCCAGCATTTGGGAGGCTGAGACTGGAGGATTGCAGTTCACGGACAGCCTCAGCTACTTAGCAAGGCCCTTTGCAACTCAGTGAGATCCTGTTTCAAAAAAATAAAAAGACTAGCCGGGCGTGGTGGCGCACGCTTGTAATCCCCGCGCTTGGGAGGCAGAGACAGGAGGATCGCGTAGGTTCGAAGCCAGCCTCCCTGGCTTAAGAGACCCTGTTTCCAAATAAAAAACATAAAATAGGTCTGGGAGTGTAGCCCAGGGGTAGAAGGGTTCCATCTCCAGTACCACAAAATAAATAAATAAAATAAAATAAAATAAATAATAAATAAAATAATACTAAAACATAGGGCTGGGGGTGTAGCTTGAAGGTAGAATTCCCTGGGTTCCATCCTCCGTACCACAAAAAAAAAAAAAGATGAGATCTAACCAGACAGTTCACCAAAGAAGATACAAAGATCACAAATAAACATATAAAATGATGCTCCATATCACATTACTAGAAAACTGCCAGTTAAAACAACAATGGCCACGTGGCGGTTAGAATGGCCAGAACTCAGAACACTGGATCTGCTGATGAAGATGTGGAGCGACAGGAACCCTCACTTGTGCCTGATGGGAACACAGATGGTACCACCACTGGAAGAGAGTCGGACAGTTTTTATAAAACCCAACATATTCCTCTACCATATGATCCAGCAGTTGCACTCTCTGTTATTTATCCAAAATTAGTTGAGATTGTGTGTCCACACAGAAATCTACAAAAAGGATGTTTGTAGAAGCTTTATTCATAATTGCCCAAACTTGGAAACAACCAAGATGCCTTCAGGAAATGAATAAACTGGTACAAAAAGACAATGGAAAACAATTTGACACTTAAGAACATGAGCTATCAAGCCATAAAAAGAGATGGAGGAACCTTGAATGCATTTTACTAAGTGGAGGAATCCAGTCTGAAAAAAGACTACATATTATATGATTCCAGCAATATTATACTTTGGAGAATGGAAATCTGTGGAGAAAGTAAGAAGAGTAGTTTCCAGAGGTTTATGGGAAGGGAAGGATGCATAGGAAGAAAACAGAATTTTTAGGGCAATGGTGCCTAAAATGGTAAATATATATATTATACATTTTAAAAAAATCCTAGAACATACAACATCAAGAGTGAGGCCCGATGTAACTCAGGCCTTGAGGCGATAAAGACATGTCAACGTACACTCATCAGTTTTAATAAATGCACTGCTCTAATGCAGGATGTTGATAGTGGCAGAAGTCATGCATCTGTGGGAAGATAAGGATATAAGGTAACTTTGTGTACTTTCTGCTCAATTTTGCTATAAATCTAAAACTACTCTAAAAATAAAGTCTATTTAGAAAGAAAATATAGAACTGAGTCACAGAGTGAGATTAGAGGCAGCAGGAGGTGCCCGAGCTAACGGGTACCAGGCAGCCACATAGAACCAAGAATAAGACTAAAAATTAAAAAATTAGAAGATGCTGAAAATAGAGACTTCAGCATCATAAATTACCACAAATTAAATAGTTTTTAAAAAGTCACACTTCTTATCTCACAGTTTCTGTGCATTAAAAATCAAGGACAATTTAGCAAGTTCCTCTGTTTCGGTATTTCATGAGTTAAAATTGGGTTTTCAGCCAGAGCAGAGGTCTTGAAGTTTAACCGCTTTCTGGATCTACTTCCAGGCTCACTGGGCTATTGGTAGAAGTCAGCTACTCAAGGACTGTTTGAGATCACCCTCCTTGTTGACTACTAGGCTGCCTTTAGTTTCTGGCCTTGGAGCTTTCCAAATATGACTGCTACTTCAACAAAGCATGCAGGCTGGGGAGCAATTGAGAGAGTCCTAGCACTATGGAAGAAGTTGTCATCTTGGGCATAGCACCCCAGGGCCTCACTGCATTATATGGATTAGAAGCAAGTCACAGATCTTCAGCACACTCTTGGAAGTTAAAAATTATACTAGGACATGAGCAGCAGAAGTCCAAGGTAGACCAGAGAAGACAGGATGGGTAGAACTGCAGAAGAGAGAAAACTTCCAGCCTTTAACATGGGGGGGGGTGGATAGATACCATTTCTGTCTCTCTTCCCTCTGCTAATCTAGAGGTTTTTCAATTGTAAGGTTTCATGATATTTTCCCCTGAGACTTTCAGTAAAGCAAATAAAAATCTAGCACCATTCTTTCAGATGATTTAGGAAGATTTCTGCTTTTCAGATTCTCTCCCTCATCCCTCCTCCCCTCAAAAAAAAGTATAACAAGAACTCAGCAGAACCTTCTTGACGATAACAACTTTCCTGATCTCTTTTGAAGCTGACTAGAACATACTTCATCCAGGATGTACCATACAGCAAGTGGTTTGGAAAACACAAAGACTTGGCTTTAAACTTTGGTCCCAACACTTTCAGTTGATTCCATCTTGAGCAGTTCACATACAGTCTGTGCCTCGGGATTTTCTTTTGTAAAATTAGAATGAAATACCTGCACCGTAGGACTAGTATCAAGTGACATGAGAGATGAGTCTGGTATGCACAATAAATGTTTACTTTCCCATTTAATTCCTCTCTTCCTTCTTTAATTTTTTTCTTAGATGCTGCCTTTCTGTTCTTGTTCCACTGTAATATTATATTAGTTCAGAAGTATACAACAAATCACTGCACACTAGGTGCTTAAGCTGCAAAAATATATTGTCTCACAGTTCTGGAGGCTGGAAATCCAATATCAAGATGTGGGCAGCACTGGTTCCTTCCGGGGACTGTGAGCGCTCCAATCATTTGCAGATGATAGTTTTTATGTTTTCGTGTTCACATGCTTCTTTGGGTCCAAATTTTCCTTTTAATAAGGACACCAGACATATTGGCTTAGGGAAACCCTCAATTCCTCTTCTTAACTTTATCCACAATGACCATATCTCCAAATAAGATTACATACTGAGGTACTGGAGTTAGGACTTCATAATAAGAATTTTTCAGTTAATTGACAATCAAAATACAATTCAACCCATCGTGTGTGTGTGTGTGTGTGTGTGTGTGTGTGTATGCAGAACATATAAAATACATTAAAACATTCTCCAAACTCATTTATTCACTTCCTCAAATGCCAGTGTCTAGCATCTAAGTTTAAACACACCCATCATAAAGAGACTTCTCGGGGGTAATCAACACCATTAGCTAACATTCACAGAGGCTTAGGTATACAGCATTGTTAAAAAAAATTCATACATTTATACTTCATGACAACCCTGAAATATTTTGTGTGAGCATCTCCACTCACAGACGAAGAAAGTAAGAATGGCAAGGAAATAAAAAGTATGCTCGTGGAGTTTCATGAACTTGGTCACTTTTTCAGAGGGTAAGCAATGCATTCTAGCATCTCCAACAGTAGATACTGGGATTCTTACAGTGGTACCCAGGAGGAAATATTTTATCAGAAATTATTCTTCCAAACTACCAAGGGCCAGAAGAGGAGATGTAAGGAAGCTGTCTAGAAGATGAGGTGAGGGAAGCTACCGATCGCTGCATATCATGAGGAATCACTGCAGCCTACGGTGTAGTAGTCCTATGATACTAAATCGGCCCAGATTCCAGATTGTGTCAAGGGATGGGTCAGGGGCTTTCCCAAAATGCTCTATTTGCTATTCTATGCTCTGCTCAAAGGTCAGTAATCCAGGACAGGAATAAAAGCCATAACATATATTTAAAGACTGTGAGGAGGCCTGAAATAACATCACAGATGAGAATAAGAGCTGGATGAATTGGAAGAGCTGGGGTTTCCTGGTGATGAAACACAGTAGACTTCTCTCTGCGGCCCTATGCAGGAGAGGGGTGTGGCCATGACCCAGGCTGCTACTTCCTCCCTGGTTTTCTATTTTAGAAACGTGTCCTTTAGTCTAGTCCAGCTGCGACTGAATTGTGACTTCCATTCTCCAACATAATTCTCTTTATCTCAGCTGGAGAATCAAATAGCATATTCATATAATACATTACACTAGATTCCACCCAGAGCAGCATGGAATAAAAGCTATTTTCCAACCTTTTCAGTCAGAGCTCAAATAAAGCTAATCGAATTTTATGTGTCATTAATAAGATTTGGTCTACGGACCAATGGTTATTTAGAAATAGAGGATGGAGGAAAGGTTTGAAGGGTGATTTAAAGGTTGGTTTTACTGAAGACAAGTCCAAGTTTAGCAATGCAATTTCACTGCATTTGCTATGTGTCTCCATGATGAATGAAGGCAGGAAAACCAACCTTTTCTTTTACGTTTTCTCTTTCTAATTAATGAGTGGCTCTATGAGGATTGAAGAGAGGAGGAAAGAGCTGAAATGATAGGGAACCAGTTCAGCTGAGTGACGTTGAACTTTCTAGAAGAAATTTCAACAAGCCCCAGTAAAGGCATTCCTACTTGTGAATTCTGGGGTTTTGCAATTTTCTGAAGTCATGAAGGATAAAACTTGATTTTAAAGAAGTCTTAAGAGACTCATGATAAGATGATAGATTAAATTACAAACGCCAATGACATAGAATGAGTGGTTCCAGTCTCAGTTTCATGGGTTGCTAAGGAAGTGTTGGAGAGGACTCAGCTGTCTATGTTCTTCTGTAACCCTCTAGACCAGGGTCTCCCCTGTTGGTCTCTCCCACTGACAAAGTCCATCCCAGTGAGGCAGACACAGTGGGAGATTCTAAGACCTGATGGAGCCTTAATCCTGCTAGGCATTCAGAATCCATCTTGCCTTCCACCAAGTGAAGCTGCCTTCAGGGCTGCTGACTCCCAGTCTTCTCCCCTTCCTACTGGAATCCTGAGAGCAAGCTCCAGGGAGCCTGAGTGCAAAGTGGTGGCAACCATACTATACCTGTCCCATCCCTACAATGCTCCATTCCTCAGTCCAACTCACCTGGAGGTCATGCCTCGCTCCTGGGAAGATGAGCCTGCTCCCTTCACTGACAATGGCTTGGCTTGGAGTGGACAGACTGCCTGGAACTGCAAGCTGCACCCCAACTTTGAGCATCACCCACAACCTTGGCTTTGCCAGAATGAACCCTTCCATGCCCCTTCAACTAAGGCAAAGATATGGCTTCCCAGTTTCTGACCCTATCCTCAGCTAGATACTACCTGATGGGCTTAACCCCAGTCCATTAACAAAAAAATCCAAACCAAACAACTTATCTCGGTATGAATATGTTGTCTTCAGCCTCCTAGAGATGATGAGTAATCACTGGGACCTCCGCATTGACATTTTGCTGTGAAGTGCAGCCCAGGGTAAGAACATGAGAGTTAGCACACAGCTCAGCCCTTTCAAAGCCCTCTGGCCCCCACGCCCCTATGTGAGAAGGGCCCTGCAGCACCTCCAGTCTGCCTTCTGGGTGTCTTGCTTCTTGAGAAAGAGCTGATTGCCAAAGAAGCAATGAGACTGTGGAGAGAGTAAACCACAAAGAATGAAGGGATGACGGCGCTCCCTATTGAAACATCTGGCGTGGTTACCCAAGCAATCAGAACGGCCAATTTGAACACAACAGGTCTCGCTTTGTGCCAAGAAAACTGCAGTAGGAAATTCATGGAGCTTGAAAGGGGTCTTGTGAGACTCTTCCAGCCATAGTTGTTCTGTACAGATGAAGCTAAACCTCACTCTGCCAACTTCCAAAAGAGACTCCACAAGAAATTCCATCCAGAGCAACGCACTGCTGCCACCTGCAAAGTCCCTTTGCAAAGGCTGTGGGGCAAGCTTCTTGCTAAGAGAGAAAGAGGGGCCATGATGTCTAGTCACTTTCTAGCAAGTAACAACATACTTCTAGTTAGAAGAAATCATACTACGCTTCAGATTCTTTATGTTAATAAAATTTTGAATATTAAAGAAGTCCAAAGTCCATCCCATAGCCATGAGGCATTTCAAGGCTTGTTGTTAGAAAATGGTATGGATTAATATAACATCTGCAATTGTTAGCAACACTTGGGGTTTTTGTTTGCTTGTTTGTGCTATTTTTAAAAAATATTACTTTACCAAATATTTAAAAACACAAATTCACGCCAAATTATTACCTAACTTTCTTTAGTCCCCGAATCTGGTGTGAGTAACCTAAATAAAGCACAGAGCATGAATTCGAGACTTCAGTCAAAAGAGCTCTTTTTAATGACACTGTTTAAAAAAATGCCTTTTGTGGCCAAAACCAGGTGTCTCAACCTTCTGTTTTGAAGGACTGTCGCTCTGAACCTTGTTAAGCATTGACCGCTTGGCACCTGGAGCAGCAGTGGGGGAGGCACTGCACTCATCTCCTGTGGCCAAGATAGAAGTTTGCTTTCCCATTAAGCATGTACTTGGTCCTAGTTCTGCAGAGGACGTGCCTTCAATTTTATAATTATAGTGTCGTAAAAACAAACAAAAAAGAAACAATTGGAGAAATATCAAAGCAACGAAGCACACACCCTAGAGATTACAGACCTCTACCATCCTGATCTCTTCTTCTTCACTACTGATAACATTTTGTCAAAGACTTCCTCACGAGAGAACGGTGAAGTAGAGAAGATACTGGAAGGATGCCCCGCTACAACCAACAGGATAGAAATGCTTTCTGAAAGCCAGTCCTGTAACTATCTGATGACCCGTACACTGTGCACTTGTTTCTTATCCAAACAATGTGGAAATACAAACACATCCACAGAAAGATACACATGCTGCAGTGGAGATGAACGTTGTAGGCCAAAAATTGATTTGCCCTTGATTAAAATAAAAAGAAATGGCAATGTCTATTTCCTGGTTTTGACGCTATACTCGAACTAATGGGGTGTTACCATTAGAAAAAAACTAGGTGAAAAGCATTCAGGGTGTGTGTGGTGTGTGTGTGTGTGTGTGTGTGTGTGTGTGTGTGTGTGTGTGTGTTTTGTTTTTGCAATTTCCTATGAACCTAAAGAGTCCAAATAATGTTATGTCCATATATGAAGGTATCACTACCAATCTCACGAACATGTACCAGGAAGGAGGGAGGAGGAGAGGTGGGATATGGAAGGAGACTCACTTGCTGCTGTGTACATGTATGTTGGTATCACTGAACTTCACTATGCTGTATAACCATATAAAACATGAAACTAAAAAAAGACATGAAAGGAGCCAGGTATGGTGGCACACACCTGTAATCCCAGTACTTAGGAGGCTGAGACAAGAGGATCATGAGTTCAAGGCCAGCCTTAGCAAGTAATGAGACTCTCCCCCAACCTACCAAGACCCTGTTTCAAAAATTAAAAAATAAGCCAGGCGTGGTGGCACACGCTTGTAATCCCCACGCTTGGGAGGCTGAGACAGGAGGATCGCGCAGGTTCAAAGCCAGCCTCAGCAACTCAGTGAGACCCTGTTTCCAAATAAAATATAAAATGGGTCTGGGAGTATAGCCCGGAGGTAGAAAGCCTCTGGGTTCCAACCCCAGTACCACCAAAAAAAAAAAATAATAATAATAATAAATATAAGAGGGCTGGGGGTGTAGCTTGAAGGTAGAATGCTGCTGGGTTCAATCCTCAGTACTACACACACAAAAGAAAGGAAATAAAGGATGGAAAGAAAAAAGAAAAATAGAGGAGAGAAGAGGAGAGGAAAGAAACTATCCTCTTAAGGAAGACGACCTGGGACTTGGAAGAAGAGGAGCCGGTGTGCCAGCAGGACTATACTGGCGGCGGCAGCGGTACACGATGAGTTGTGAGCCAGCAGAGGCAGTTGGCAAAAGATATTTCCCTTCCACTTTCACTGGGCACAGTGGAAAAGGAGCTGTGCAAAGGTGAAAAGGAAATATCTTACTTAAATTTAAATCTGTGTAGAATGTATCTCTGGCTATATTTACTGAGAGGAAGAAAAAAAAAGAAAGAAAGAAAGCTCTCCCAAATCATTCGGCCCTGAACCATATATTTCTCTGTTATAAACTCAAAGCACATGAAATAGCACATTGCTCATTAAATCCATAGAATATGTTTGCTGTAAAAGAGATGTGTTTAATTTATAAATTACTTCCACTCCTCCTATCAAGTGGCCCAGACCATGTAAATCACATGGGCTCTCCTGCTCGGTTTCTGCTCAGAAAGCTGCAGGCTCTGGGCCTCTGCTTTCTCCCAGCAGTCTGGTTGAAAATAAATAATCCCTCTAGCAGATTCAAATGCAAACACTGTTCAAGGTTTGCCTGTGGAGGAAGCATCTTCACTGTGGAGAGAAGAGTGGGGCTGGAGAAGGCAATGCTGCCAGGGTTGCAGAGACAGGTGGCCAGGTGCTGCCCAGACACTGAAGGCTCAACAATTAACACAGAGTCATGGCTTCTCCTGCTCCCAGGAAAAAAAAAAAAAAAAAAAAAAAAAAGCAACAGGGACCATGAACCCAGCAAAGGAGGCCATCTTGGTTAAAATATAGGAAGAAAATAACACAAGAAGACCGATAGCAAATAGTGGCTTGAAGGGATCCTGGTCAGGAAGGTCTCCTATAGGGTGACAATGGAGACCCAAGAAGCAACCAGGAATTGGCCAGGGGGAAGAATTTTCCAGAACAGGGACGTCAACGGCCGTAAAGTGAAAAGCACCTAGATCTCTGTGACAAATAGGACAATAATCCTGAAATCAGAAAGGAAAAACTAAGCCCTCAAATCTGCCTTTGTGGAGGATTCTGCACATGGGCGTGGTGAAGCCAGAGCGCGAAGTCTCTAGGTCTCTGCTCCCAGTTTCTCTGTCTCGTGGCACAGGGTGGGAAATTCGGCTTACTGGGGCTGAGAGAGAAGACCCTGGGTCCAGTTAAGACCCTGCTAAATGGGAAGTGTTGCTGAGATATCTTTTTGGTGGGCCAGGACAGCTCAGACCTTCCCCTGCAGCCGCTGCCCCCTGTGCCTGGCCATGCACAGGGTACTGCTGGTGTTCAGTAGTTAGATTAGCGATGAGCAGGGCAGGGAAAGAAAGCGGGTGGGAGGATTGGCCAACCTTCCTGGGAAGAGATGTGGAGATTATGCCCAGAGACTAGGCACCCGTATATTGCAGCTTTAGACACCAGTGGGGAAATTCTAACGTGACACATTTAGCGCAGTCATACTAAGCTTAGAAACTCAGGAGTGACCACCCCAAATGACTAGGCATGAGGAGGAGCCGGACTTCTAGACAGTAGAACTCGCCATGTGGCAGACTCTCTTTTACCCCCGTTCCTGAACCAGCCAGTTCTTTGGCCTTCCTGGTGAACTCGCCCAATTTATACTCACTCTATCTTCGCCCCCCAAATGAAATATTTCTTTTGATGACAAGAACCGAGGGAAACTCTCTGCCCCATGACACTGAGAAGCAATCAGACTTCTAAGCTTTTGGACCCCAGGAGCCCTGTCTAGCTCAATTCTTTTTGTTTGTTTGTTTTGTTTCTCATAAACCTGAGCAAATTATATTCCCTAGGTGCTGTGTGCATCTTCAATTCTTCTCTCCATGCCTATATTAATTCCTATGGTGGCTAAAACACATTGCAACACAGATAGACATTTAAGACTACACAAACTGATTTTCTTACAAGCGTAAGAGTCGAACATTCAAAATGCACCACACTGGGCTGCAATTAACCTGCCAGCAGAGCCGATGTCCTCCTGGAGGCTCTGGGGAGGACGCATCTTGCCTTTCCCAGCCTTTGCTTCTATAGGCAGCCCACCTTCCTTGGCTCACAGGCCCTCCTCCCTCTTCAAGAGCAGCAAATAGGCCCATCACCCTGGCCTTTGATTCTGTCATTACATCTCCTCCTCTAACTCTCACTCTGCCTCCCTCTTATAAGCACACCTGTGATTGCACCATGCCCTCTCTGGTATTCCAGCAGGATCTTTCCACCGGGTCTTTCAGCACATCAACAGAGTCCCTGTTGCCTGTGTAGGGTAACATATTCATACGTTCTGTTGATTAGAATGCAATATGGCCATTATTTGGACTACCACGGTACCCCCAAATTCTCTCTCTCAAATTGCAGGTTACTTTAGTTCTCTCTCCTGCCTATAGGTCTAGTAACAAGTCAGACACACCAGTCCTGAGTGTGAAGAAGTAGAAAAAGGAGAAATACAGAATGGAGTGAAACATTCAAAGGAGCAGTTCAAAATATTACACAATTGCAAAACTAAAAGAAAGTGGGGAAACACACATTTATAATCCAGCCCCAAGTTTTGCAACCATGCAATAGGACGACCCAGTGTGTATGTCAGAGATTAAGATAAGATACAGGATTGCTAATGCCAAGTTCATGATTAATCTGCATGTGGTTGGATGATGATGGGGTTTTTAGAAGTGAAGAGGGAAGAGAAACACACATGAAGTGCTTGTTCCCACTCAGCAAAAGACCAGGAGCTGAGCACTTACGCAGCACCATTGTGTAATGAGTCTGGGCTGCAGACAGGGTTCCTACACAGACACTACTTCTAGGGGAGGCACGAGAGTCATTACTTAAGAGTAAAAGTAATGCAAAGGCCTGTTTGGCCTCACCTGGACTGGCAGGACCAAGATGTGGTGGCTGGCACATTCCCCTGAGAATTCTCAGCTCAGCCCATTACTGCCAGCCTCTTCCCAGGGGAATCAGATATTCTTGTCCTTGACCTGTGAGCTCTGGGACTCAGGCAGAGGAAGGCAGCACCTCTGGGAAAACGGCAAACAGGAATCATATCAGTTCCTGGGAAGTACACTTGCCATTCAGCTCTGCCCCATCCCTCACTCACCACCACAGCTACTTCTCCTCTTTATTCCTCTCAACCCTCCTGCCCACATCTCCACCTTCTACCTCCCTCTGGCAGAAAGAATTGGACCCAGAACATGCCTCCTACTGAGGTTATGATGAGTAACGTTTTCAATCACAACACATTTCAATCATAAGCAAAATAGCGTTAGAGAACCCCCAGGGAGTGGGAGGAGGCGAAGGGAAAGTACATTCCTACAACTTATATTACCTATTTTTAAAATAAAAAATTGTCAACAGAAAATGGGCCTTCTTTGGGGCCATTGAAATGTTAGCATTTATGCATATATAAAAAGAGACAGATTCCTGATCTTTCTATATTCACATTCATGAAAGACCTTCAGGTTTAAAGAGTATACTCTATCTAAGTCTTGGGCCCCCACCCAAAGCGATAATGCCAGGGTTTAACTCTCAATGGTCCTCTTGGCAGCAACTGACTTGGAAGATTCTGGGCACCTGAGTTGTGGTGGGAGGACAGAGTTTTGACACTGGGAAACTGACATTGAGTCTCCTCTGCAAGGCAGGCAGAAATCACCTAGAAGGATGTAGAGCTGACACTTTCTCAGGCTTATGGCATGTGCTGTGTGACCTGTTGATGGCCAATTTGGTTTGAAATGTATCCATTAGAAACTGGGAGCCAAGTTTCAAATACATAGCTGACTTTCATCTACCGTGTGTGTGTGTGTGTGTGTGTGTGTGTGTGTGTGTGTGTTTTACTTGGGATTGACCACAGAGGTATTCTACCTTTGAGCTACACCCTGACTCTTGAAATTTTTTTATTTTGCAAAAAAAGTCTCACTAAGTTAGCATGTGCTGACTGAAACCTGAGACCCTCCTGTCTCTGCCTCCCAAGTACAAGTACTGGTGTTACAGGTTGGCACCACCATGCCTGGCTACCTTCACCTACTTCTAATGAGTTGACCATTATAGAGTGAAGACTATTTGAGGGCTGGGTATGATTTAGTACGCTCAGAACGGTTCTCAGCAGTAGTATTTAGTGTGCTGAGCAATGTTATCAAGACAGAAGACACAACCATCCTTTTTCAAAGTTGGCTCCCTCCTCTGTCGTTCCATGCTTAAGTGGTCTTGCTGAGCTCAGCAGGACAGACCCCTATGTCAACATTTCCAAAAAGGTCAGCATGAGAAACTTTATTCTTTTTTTTTTTTTTTTTTTTTGTAGTACTGGGGTAGAACCCAGGGGCTTTTCTACCAGACTTTTTTTTATACTTTATTTGGAAAAAGGGTCTCACTAAGTTGCTGAGAGCCTCACTCAGTAGCTGAGGCTGGCTTGGAACCTGTGTGATCCTCCTGCCTCAGCCTTCCAAGCGCAGGGATTACAAGCGTGCGCCACCACATCTAGCTGGAAACTTTAAATACTGTACCCTACTGAGGGTCCAGATATTGCTCATGGATGAAGCCAGCGGGCAATCCTCAATCTCCAGGCTGGCCTGCCCTTCCTGGGTGAAAGCCCACTGGTAAGAGCAACGCACAACCTCCCCTGCCCTGCAGGTCTGGGGCTTCCAATAGTGCAGTATCATAAACTTCCAAGACTTAAAAGTCTCAAAAAATGCACAAGCTCTTCAGGAGAGAACATAACAAGCTCATAAGAAGAGGATGCATGTGTGCTTTGGGGGAATAAACATGAATTTACAAGAGAATGCACGTGAGCTTACAGAAAAAGCCTGCACACAGGCTCCAGAGACATGCACGGGACTCACACCAAGATGCACATGGCTTGCCTGCAGTGACACACTTGAGCTCATACAGGTGAATGTATAATGGCTCACATGGGGAGAAACACAGGGGCGCACATGGAGAGATGCCCATAGACTTCCATGGGAGATGACCATGGGCTGGCCTGGAGAAGTGCCAGTGGGCTCCCTGAAAGGCGTGCAGATTCACATAGACAATGTTCATGGGCTCACCTGGAGAAGTGCCAGTGGGCTCCCTGAAAGGCATGCAGATTCACATAGACAATGTTCATGGGCTCGCCTGGAGAAGTGCCAGTGGGCTCCCTGAAAGGCATGCAGATTCACATAGACAATGTTCATGGGCTCGCCTGGAGAAGTGCTCATGACACTCGCATGCACGGATGCAAATGCACATGGAGAAATGTACAGGGGATCAATGGAGGGTTCCACATTACTGTTGGAGACTTTATAGGCCATCTCACCCAACCTCCTAGTTTCCAGATAGGAAATTGGGCCAGTAACATTTACATCTTGCAGCAAATTCCCTAGCCATCTCATTACACTATTAGATCTAGAGATCAGCATCCATTTCATAGGATATAGTGGCTAACCCGGTTTTTAATCTATTAAAACAAAAATTGTTCGCACAGTTTCTTTCAGGGATGTTTCTAAGTTTTGAAAATTCAGTACATGTAACACTGAATTCAAATCTGAAGCTTTGGGACCAATTGTCTAAGGGCTTCCTGTTGGCTTATGCAGGAGGAGAAAAGGAACAAGTGGTGATTTAGAAGAATAATTCACCACCAGCCAAGCGCCTGTCCCCCCAGGGTCTGAACACTCCCCTGAGCACGTCAGCCTTCTCCCTGCTCAGGTCTGGCCTCATCAGGACTCCATCCTGGCCGCCAGCCACAGTGATGCCCATCAGTCCCAGCCTCTGTGCTTCCCTTAGCTTTCTTCGTAGTGTTTATTTCCATGTTATTGCATTGTTTCTGCTTCTGTGGCTTCACCATCTCTCTCCCCTTGGGATTGTTATCTGGGGGAGAGAAGAACCTGGCTCTGCTTTGTTTTCTGCTGTGTTGTTCGTGCCTAGAACAGAGCCTTGCACATGGTAGGTTCTTGATCGTTGTAGTGTAAAGAAAATAATGAATTTGCAAACTATATGCCTACATATGCATATTGTTCTGTTTCCAAAAGGCTGTACTAAAGGACATATAACACTGCACTTTTTAAGTTCTGAGGGATTCCAAGAAACAATGACCTTGAATCCTATACTCATTCTTGTTCCTGGAGCAGTCATCATGGAGTAAATTGATGGATGAGCGAATTGAATGACAGATTCTTGAGTGGCTAAGGAAGAGGAAATGTACATTCATTTTTTTGCTTTTTGTATTCTTGACCTGCGTGAAGCTCTTCTCTGAGAGCTTCGGAAGTCTACCTTCCTTGACCTGAGATAGAGAAAACACTCCTAAGTGCCCCCTCCCTGAGGACCAGCTCCAGAGGACGGGGGTGTCAGGTAGTGTAAGCACGCAGCTGTCATTTTTCACGTGGTTCCTGAGAATCCTTCCAAGGGCACATTTGTAAATGATTCACAGGTGACGAAAGGTGACAATACACCATAGTCTTTCATTTTCCTGACAAAATGTCAAGAACAAATGGAATCAGGGAGGATGCTCTTTGAGATCACTCTGTGGACGGAGGCTTGTATCAACAGCAGAGGAGCCCGGCGTTAGGGTTTAGATATAGAATGTTCCCTGGCAAAGCTCATGTGTTGATGCTCAGAGGTGATATAATTGAATCACGAGGGCTCTAATCTCATTAGTAGATAAATCCATTATAATGGATTTATTAGGTGGCAACCTGGGCAGGTAAGGGGTGCCTGGAGGCAGTCAGTAACTGGGCATGTGGTCCCGGGGACTATGTATATGTGCATAGGTCCCTTCTGCTCTGTCTCTGCTTCCATATCTGCCATTCCCTGAGCTCCACAGATGTGACCTGGCCTAACATGAACTGGCCCTCTGAAACCTCTGGAAGTCTGAACAAATAAATCCTCCTTCCTCTAAGCTGTGGTCACCAGGTATTTGGGGTCACAGAAATGAGAATGCCAAGTGAAACATCTGGCATGTAGAAATAATGTGGGTAATTCCAAGGCACCTGGCTTTCTTTAAGCTACAGCAACATTCCATAGTGTGTCCTCAGTAAATGTTAATGAAGTTTGGGTTTCCTCTGTGTGGTGCCCACCTGGGCAACAGACTCCCCCAAAATCACCTACCTCATCCTTCAGAAGTCTCATTATACAATCAAAAGAGACCCTGGGCAAATACTTTGTTCAGGCCACCACTGAGTTAAGAGATAAAATCGGTTATGTAGGCATCCCCAGGACCCGCAGGGTGATATTTATGCTCAGTACAAGTCACTTTGTCAATCCGGCCACTATGGCCACCTGGAAACTGCCAGCCCTGAGCAATCAGAAGGTATATGATCATTTCTGTGAGTTTAAATAATGTTGAAGGATAAACAGAAAAGTTCACATCCAAATATCCAACTTAAATAAAAGTAGAATCCTACCATCTATCTTATACCTAGATGTTCAGCCTAAACTTACATCCTAGTCTTAGCAGCTCCATGTGGCCATCAGTCTTTCATCTCGGCCTGTTGCACCCTTCAAACCTCCTCCCCCACAGCCCCCACCCTCTCCCCACACTGCACACACCTTCGCACGCACACACTGTCCACACTCGAAAAAGCCTCTACGGATGACAGCCTCTTTAATAATGCAGCATAGAGAAGAGGGCTAGAAAATTGTTATCTCGTTATTTTTCCAGAGCCCAAGTGACAGGAGAAAAATATTTCCCAGCCCTCACATCCTTGAGATGCTGAAACCCGATTTGCAATTAGTTGGGTGCTGAATACAAGTGTGCAGTGGACGGCTCTGCAGCAAGACCCGCAGGACGCCCCCGTGCGAGGCCATAAATTGTGTGCTTATGCAAGACAACTCAAATGGAGAACAAAGGCACCTTGGAAGTAACTGTCCAGCTAACAAAACCGCATTCCCGAGTGGCGGGGCCTGAATTTAATGAGATGACGTGAAACATGCACTTGTGGCAAGAAAAGAGTTTGGAATGTACTCGCTTGTTTTCTTTGGAATAGTTCGGGTTTGTGTTGCTAATTAATACAAGTTCCTAGTAGAGGGTTGTGCCTTTGTGCGTGTGTGCATTTGTAAGCAAAGACCTACATCAAAACAGCACTCTCTAAAAAAGAACACTGTTAAGCATTAGCATGCAGCAGACAGGAGTTGGACATAAGTTCTCGAATAAAGAGGTTGCTTTAGGGACCAGGATGGTCACGATCCTGTAAGAATTATTCCCCTTTTACCAGTACCAGGCGCTGCATGCAGAGTTCTCTCGTTGAGAACCATGAAGAATAATCTGGAAATCAGGAGGCCACAGGATCCTCCAGTACACAAACATTAAAATATAAAAGGCAAACTCAGTGAATGCATAAAGAAAAATTAAATTGCCTTAAGAGTGCTATGAAGCCATTGGGGAATGCCAAGGCAATCTACGCACCAACTGCTCATAGAATCCTAATTTCAGGTGAGGTTTATGGGCACCCTCTCCAACTCCAGGAACACACAGTGACGAGGGTTCAATGAAGAATCAATGTGCAGTTTTCACAGGAGGGGGAAGAAAACTTCATAGAAGGCAACAATCAGCACACAAAGAAATGTCTGTTTGCATCCGACTTTGGAGAGCACTTTATAAATTGTTTTCACAGACAGGCCATTATTTACATAATAATTTCATGCTCCTCAGCATGTAGGAAGAATAAAATTTGTTAGATGCCATAATGGGACCCTTGATTCTATAAAAGGATTCAGGGGTGTTTCTAGAACATTTCTGTTGCTTCATCATCACAATATAATTGAAAATACTGCGGGTTTTCATTCCATGACTTTGTGGGAAATCAAGTCAGAAGGACAAAGAGTTTCCTATTCTTCCTAGTAAAAGGGTGTTTACTCGTGTCAAAAATATTTGAGACATTTGGGTTCATTCATGTACACTGATCCCTCAGACAAAGAATCAGAAAATGTTTAGAACTAAAATGAAAAAACAGACCCACGAGCTTTGACTATCATACTTATCTCAGAAACAATAAGCATGTCTCAGCCCCAACGCATTAAGTTGCTTTACTTTAATACTGCTACTGTTTTCTCAATCTCAGCTGAATCAGCTCCATTTAAGTGCCAAGTCTCTCGAAGAAAATAAATAAAAAAACAACAGATTACAGTTGTGCTGTGCTCCATTTCAAAAGCGCAAGAGGAATTCTCTCCCCTTTGTACTCACATTTCATCACTTACTTGCAATTTCTGTAGAGTATGCTCCAAACCAGGAAAGATGAGAAGGCCATGGGATAGATCCACATTTGAGAGACTCACCCTTCACCCTGAAAAATATTCTGTGCTGTCAATCTGTAAACAGACTTACAACTCCACCACCACCAAGCCCCAATGCAAAACTGCCTGGGTGAACTAAAATTAAATGCCTATGAAAAATACCTCTCTGCACATCCACTCCCTCTGTGCGGGCCTTTCTTGGCTTTTCATTTGTCTTTATTTTTATTTAAAGCTGTGTGGTATGCTGTCTTTCACCCGAGGCACACTCCCTCACAGTCGTGAGTGGGGACGTATTGTCCTTGTCACCCATGGAGCTACATGCAGGAAAGAAATTACTTATTGATTTTCCTTTCTGTGGAATGGTGTCTTTGGGTGGTTTCTTGAACCAGGTAAGTAATGCATACAGCTCCAGCAGCTGGAACGCAGATGGAGCTTAGATGGAGCACCCCACTGGGCTCTCCTGCTCACATCACCCTCTCCTTGCTGCTGCCACTACTAGGACCACCCGCTCCTGGCTCTTTTGATAAGACAAAGAAAAGAGCATGCACTTTAGAAAGAATGAAACAAAAATAGCTCCTTCCCATATGATCAGGTGAATGCACATGGTTTGGACTTTGCTTTATTCCTTTATTCTAAGAAAGGGTTGTGATGGTCTCTTAGTCTGTTTGGTGTTACTATAACAGGATCTCTGAGGCTGAGTAATTTATAATGCACAGGAATTTACTTCTCATGGCTCTGGAGGATGGGCAGTCCTGTATCATGAAGCTCCCATCACACAAAACTCACTGCATTATTCTATGGCAGAAGGAAGAGAGGGCTTGAGAGAGCAAGATATCTAACCTTTGTTATAACAAACTTTTTTTCAAAAATGAACCAATTCTTCCGATAACAACATTAATTCATTATGAGCTCAGAGCTCTTGTGACCCACCCACTCCTTAAATACGTCACCTCTCACACTCTTGCATTGTGAAGTTTACAACACATGCAATTTGAGGACACATCAAACTGCAGCAGATGGCTTACCTGTAAGAAAGATGCAGCCTGAAGATGCAGAGAGAGCAGGAATAGACAAAAAAATATATATACATGGGTTGGGATCTGTGGCATGGGGTCCTATGCTATGGGAGATGTGGGTGGATATAAAATTGGAAGGGTGAAGAGGGATTCAAACAGAAAGGGGCCCTGTTGGCAGGCTGAGGAGTGTGTGCTCTAACCAAGGGCTGGCCACGTGTGACCCACGTGCCACACCTGACCTGCACCTTTTTCTATAAATACACGTTTCCTGGAGCACAGCCACACTCGGTCTGTTGTGCACTGCTTGCAGATGCTTTTGCACTGTTATTTTCCTGCGTTGACTGGTTCCAACAAACAATATATAGACCCCAAAACCTAACATGTTTGCCATCAGGCTCATTAAAGAGAATTTTGCAAGCCCTGCTTGAGGCTATGGAGAGCCACTAGGATCCACTAAGATCTTCAGACAGATGTTCTCTGTGACAGGAGAGCCAGTGATGTGTCTGATCTCACCCTGCCTGCTCCCGTCTGTCTCAGCCCCACCCAGCTGCCCAACCAGCCCAGCTCTATAGGGACAAGAAGGTCTCATTCTCTCGTGGAGAAAAATGAGGACAAGCCAAGACTATTTACTCTGAACTGCCTGTAACAAGGCAGTCAGGCTCCATTATTGTGATCGGGAGACTGAAAATCAGGAAGAAGGGACAAGGTTCATGGGAGGAAACAGAAGGCTTTGGATGCATCTCGATTGGAAGCTGTTCTCATGGGAAGCTGCAGGTGGATTAACAAGAAGCAAAGCATCCTATGTGGTTAGGAGAGCACGCCTGACTTTCTCAGGTTGGAACCGGAAGCTGGTCATGTGGGGACGATTGTCGCAGTGGTTCTCATATAACTTCCTGAATTATCATTAGAAAGAATGGTCTGGTTCCCCACAGGTCTTCCAGAATGCAAGCTAACTTTCTGGGCAGGTTGTCACAGGTCATGAGTAAGCTGCTTTTATATATGGTCTGGCCAGAGTCTATTTGTAACTCAGTCTCTCCTGTTTGACCAGGTCCAGTTGGCTTTCTGTTGCTGAAAGCTTAAGAAAAATGCAGCATAATATCCAGCCAAGCACGTGTACACACTAAGGGACAACTGGCTCAGACACCCAGAGTTTCTGCAGTGGTTTATGGCAGCCCCAATTTGGGAGCAGTTCCTAAGGCATAAGGTAGGTGGTGTCCTCCTCAGTGGCCATAGATGCTTATCCCTATGAATAACTGAGAATTCCAGTGTACATGGTATTAAAATTTGGGTCAGAAATGTCCCCCAAAAGCTCATGTGTTGAGTGGCCCCTAATGCAACAAGGTTCAGTGTTGGGGCCTTTTGACAATGATTGGGTCATGAGGGATCTGACATCATCAGAGGATGAATCCATGGGTGTTTGAATGGTCTATAGAGAGGCAGGACCTAGTCTTGTTTTTAGTATGTCTGTCTGTGTCTGCCTGCCCCTCCCTCTCCCTCTCCCTCTCCCTCTCCCCCTCCCTCCCTCCCTCCCTCCCTCTCTCTCTCTCTCTCTCTCTCTCTCTCTCTCTCTCTCTCTCTCTCTCTCTCTCCTTCTCAGTTTCCATGAGTTGAGCAACATTACTTTGCAATGCCCACTCACCATGATGTTTCTCCTTGAAGCCAGCCAGTCATGGTCTGAACCTTTAAACCATGAACCAAAATAAACTCTCTCTCCTCTAAATTACTTATGTCAGATGTTTTGGTCAAAATGATGTGAAGCTAACTAAGACCCCTGGGTTGTGTCTCTCACTCACCATAGGGGAATTCTGTATTTGAAGACCAGAACTCTGTTCAAAAAACCCTGAGAACGTCTTCTCTGCAAAGACCTGCCTCAGCCTCATGAGACCACTGTCTCCAGGCCTCACACCAAGGCTAAGGCCCAGGGTCTGCTGTGTCCTTTTATAACATATCGAGAACCCCCATACTTCTGGGATTTCTGCATCCAGATAGTGCTCATTGGCATCTATCTAGGCCTAAACATCTTCCATGAACTTTACTCACTGGGGGAAATTTACTGCTTTTGAGGCTGACAGCAGGGCCCCCTTTCCTGATGCATGTTAACTCCCTCCAACCCCATTCCTGTTCAGAGTCCCTTGAGGTGAAGTAGCCCCAGGATAAAAAATTTAAGAAGGAGGAGGAATAAAATAAATATTGGCCTCTCCTCATCAGAGATACCAGAGATACAAGGATCACTGGTATTTCCTGATACCCAGAAGTCAGCCCAAAACATGTGGCCTTTTTATTCAGCATGAACTGCAAGGACCTGGGAAGATGTTCATGGGTCTGATACTTGAGAGAATGGTCCTAATGCATGATTGACCAGCCCAACCTTTAAGGCAGTCTAGTCAGTGGCCCATGTGGACCTGTGTCTTCAGGGATAATAGCAATACATTTGAAAGAAGCTAAGTCAAGCAAAACCTTGCCCTTACTCACCCCAGGGGCTAGCCTGACACTCAACCTTTGCTCCCCCAACCTGTGTCTCAGGGGTCCTGGTAGGATCCCGACAGCTGAGTCCTCTCCTTCTCATCTGGCAAACCCTCTTCCTGCTCCCCAGGTTTCTGTTGACTTTTAGTCTACTGCTGTGAGGCCCAGAGTGTTGGGAGGTTGGGAAGGCCAGTCAATGATACTGACTTTGTTAAATGATTGTAATAAAAAACAGCTTATACCTCTTTTTCAAAACCATGCCTTGATTTTGTTCAAACTGTTCTGCTCTATAGGAGATATAATAACCTTTGAAAAATCAGTTTAAAAAGTAATCCTTCTGACTGTCCTGTGCATCTCTATTAAGCTCTTGCCATGTTTTAGAGCTCATCACAGAGGTAAACAATCATTTGATGTAAATCAGGTTGTGCTCAGACTTTGAGTCATGAACTTTTCTAAAAACAAAGAGGTAAACACAGAAAACTTGTAATTAGAAAGTCTCTAGGGGTTTTACATGCATTGTGGCAAAGTGCACTACAAATTTCTTTTTTCTCCTGAGTTTTGCTGCATGAAAAATTTCAGCCTGTTGAAATAGATGAGCAGGACTGCCCTGAGCAGATCCTTATACCCCAGCAGTGGCCAGCTCAGGGCCACCTGCAGACTGAAGAGCAGACCTGCTGCCAGCTGGCACTGGGCTCTGGCGATAAGATATTCAGGGCGAATTACAAATGACATTTTAATCACAGTCTCTAGAAATACATTGATAGGAAAGAGAAAGGCACTAAATTGCATCTTGGACTTTTTATTTTTTATTTAATTTTTTTTACAAATCACTCTAAGGTAATTATATGTTATACAGATTAATGCTAAACTCAAATTTAAAAAGACTGGCCTTTATAATGAAGTGACTTGACAATTCTTCTACTTGTCATATGAAACACCAAGAGCCCACTAATGAATCTCATTACTGCCTCCTGGTGGTAAGGTATCTTGACTGCAGGAAAAGTGCTACTTAAAAAATGGTTCTGCCATTTTTACTGCCATTCTACTTAAAGAAATGGTTCTGCATGAAGTGATGAATACTGTGACATTAAGAAACACAGCAGGGAGGTGGGGAAAGGAAAGGGGTTGGTAGGGAACTGAGGAAGTGTTCACTGAGCAGTGTGGACACGTATGCCTCTATCACTCTGACTTCATCACAATGCATGATTACAATGCGCGTGCGCACACACACACACACACACACACACACACACACAAATACAGACCTGACATCTGTGGTGAGTCACATGTTGCCAAACACCCATCACTATCCTTTGCAAGAGCTTGCTATACACTCAGTGTTGAAAAAGGAAACAAAGATAATGTTATTCCCAAGGCCCTACGTTAGTGGTGTTTAGAGGTGCCTTTGGGAGGTAATTAGGATTAGATGCACTCATGAGGCTGGGCCCTAGGATTGCATCTCCTGTCTCCCCATGTGACACCCTCTACAGCCTGTGATACAGTAAGGCCTTCTCCAGATGCCAGGCCATGCTCTTGAACTCACCTGCCTCCAGAACCCTGAGCCAATTCAACCCCTATTCTTCATAGATTCCTCAGTCTGTGAGATTCAGTGATAGCAGCAGAAAACACATTAGCCAAAGTTGTTTTAAATTGTTACTAGTGGTTATTTCTATGTAGGGATTATAGACAACTCTCCACTCATGCTTCTTAGCATTTTTACATACTGTTAGTAATGAGTATATGTCATGCCTATGAGCGAAAAATAATAAAATTCATTTCCATTTCAAAGAACTGATTGTTCATGCTACCTCGTACCCATGTACTTTGATCGTCCCTTTCACACTGATCTAGGCTTAGCTCTGCAACTAAGAACAAAGCGACCTCTCCATCCTCAGATTTCCTGTAGTAATTACTGTTTGGCAACTAATTCACCAACTAATCACAACATGTTTTGTTATCTAGAATTGACATTTTAGCCTCCCACTTTTATTTTACAATGGGAATAAAACATGCAGTGGTATTTTTGTTATATTTTGTATCATTCATAGTTATTAAGATTATAACTGGTATGTAGAATGGAGATGTAAGTGAAATATCATTTCTATTCATTTGAAATCACTTTTGATATTAAGAAGTAAGGCAGGGTGAAGAATTGAATCCCTGCAAGAAGAGAGACCCAATATAGGGCAAAATGAATGAGCTACTTGAGCAGCTGACACTGGAGTATGCTGGGTGATCACTTGTACCACCCATAGCCCACATTAACCATGGAATTCCCATGGTACACCATGATTCTCTATGTCAACGTCCAACTTCAAGCTCAAAACAGATTGCCTTAAACGATGCCTACACATACATCCCAGAGAATTAAGCAAATCATGGGAATTTAGAATACAAACTGAGATTTCTGTTAGTTAATCTGGAAAAAAAAAAACGCAGTCTTTAAAAGACCAGTTAAGCAAATAACATGGAAAAATTGCTGAAGCAATCTCAGATATGAAAGTGGCCATTCTCGGTAAACTTTTTTAAACTTAACTTTTTAGGACAGAATGGGTATGAAACCAAAAATGGCTCACCTTCAACTGGAGTAATAAAGAAATGTAGGAAACAGTTCAAATAATGCTATGAAGAGCCAGGTGTGGTGGTGCACGCTTGTAATCCCAGCATTTGGGAGGCTGAGACCAGAGGATCGTGGTTCACAGATAGCCTCAGTTACTTAGCAAGGCCCTTCACAACTCAGTGAGACCCTGTTTCAAAAAAAATTAAAAGACCAAAAAAATAGGGCTGGGGGTGTAGCTCAAAGGTAGAGTGCCCCTGGATTCCAACCCCAGTACCACAGAAAACATAATAATAATGCTATGAATATATATAAAATCACCAATCTCAATAACATGTACAAAGAAGGGGAAAGCACCAAACCTGTGTATGTTCCTATCACTCTGAACCCCATTATGATGTAACTACAATGCACTAATAAGAGCATAGGAAAGGAAGGAAGGAAAGGAGGGAGAGCTAGAGGGAGAGAGGAAGGGAGGGAGGAAGGAGCAGGCATCATACAACTTTCTTTGATTTTTTAAAAAGAATCCACATCAAGTTTTAAGAGGGAGATAATACAGAACAAAGTAGTAGGTGACAAAAATAAGCCAAAGGCTAAATTTGAAAATGGAAGCAAGGCTGCCTCTGCTTTCAGGTTCAAGTTAGGCAGGAGGCTGCTGGGTTCCTTTGAGGACCTTCGGCTACGCATCATGAATCAAAGTGGCTCCAACAAGGATTTGAACATCAGGCTCAAAAATCTGCCGACACATTAAAATGAGGGTTGGAAAGAAGAATGAGGAGCCGGGTGACCAGGCTTAAAGGAACTCGGATCGTTTGGGTAATTGGGTCAGCAGATGGCAGATGCAGTTTATCCTGGAAGACTGACATAATTAGTCTGGGAGAGAGAAGCTAATCTAGTAATAATGATCTTCCATTTCTGTAGCATTATTTTTTACAAGGCACTTTTCTCGGGAGGTTCCCATCGTGTCTTCCGTGAGGAGCATGCCAGTGTGTGTGGAGGTTTCAGCTGTGATGTAGGAGCCCTGGAGGGGCCATGCAATCTGCAGAACTGAGGCCCAAGGGAGAAGACCACAACCAAAGAGAATTAGGGAACCCCAAGGTGGTTCTCCAAATAAAAATATCTTTTGGACACTTGGGGGAGAGAACTCAACCAGCAGAATATTTATTCAAATGTCACTGATGACTCATGAAGGATTAGAATGCTACATGCTTGGGGTAAGATTAAAAACATATGCAAAGCAGATTTTAAGGTTTATCTCTAAACAAAGGCTAGAAGAGTTTAGCATTATCTTCCCAAAAAGATAAAAGCAAGAAATTAAAATACTTTCAGTTAGCCAAATAAAACTTTTCAAAGTGTCATAAATAAGTCCCAAGGTTAAAGAGATAAGACCATGGGCCGTGTCCAAGGGGACTAAAGAAAACTCTGTTCCATGGCCCGCTGCGCTCCTTTGCCTCTTGCAGAAGTCAGCCATTTTCTTTTCTCTCCTCTCTCCCCTGAGCACAAAGCCAGGATACTAGACACAACTAAAATGGAACTGGGTAGATGCTGGTGGAATAGAGAACCAGGTATCCCAGTGCAGCAGTCCATGCCTGGAATCCCAGTACTTGGGATGCTGAGATCAGAGGGTAGCAGGTGCACCACCAGCAACTTAGCAAGACCTTCAAAAACTTAGTGAGACCTTGTTTCAAAATTTAAAATAAAAAAGCTGGGGGTATAGTTCAGAGGTAAAATTCCCCTGGATTCAATGCCCAGGACCACAATTAAAACAGAAAAAGACACCGGGCATGGTGGCGCACGCTCGTAATCCCCACGCTTGGGAGGCGGAAACAGGAGGATCGTGCTGGTTCAGAGCCAGCCTTGCTGGCTTAAGAGACCCTGTTTCCACATTAAAAGTAAAAAAAAAAATAGGTATGGGAGTATATCCCGTGGGAGTGTATCCCAGAGGTAGAAGGGCTTCCAGGAACCCCAGGACATCCAACTTCTGAGCTATGCCTCTAGCCCCATTTCATGTTTTATCTTGAAACAGGGTCTCACTAAGTTGCAGAGTTGGGCCCAAAGCCTGCAGTCCTCCCGTGTAAGCCTTCCAAGCCAAAAATCCAGCTCTTAAAAATGCAATGCCTTAATCTTATAACTGAGCTATTCATTTACTCTGATCACCTCTCCCACGGAGCTCAGCTTCGAGAGAGTCCATTGCATCTACCAGTCCCAACTCTGTGAGAATGAGGAAAGATTCAGGACTCTAGATAAATGGATGAAAGTGTAAGAAAGAGGAGATGGAAGGGAGGGAGGGACTGTGATTCCGGCTTCTCTCCACCCTTTTATTGTTGGAGGGAGGAGTCCGAGGCAGACCTCAATGCACATCACTCGTGAAGGTGGCATGAAAAGATTCCTGACTACCGTGGGAGATGGGCAGCTCTCTTGGTTTTGACCACATGAGTTCCAGGCCCTTTTGCCCTCAACTTCCCAGTCACTCCTCAGCAACACTAGAGCTTTCTGGCTTTCAGTTCCAAGTTTCCTGTTTCAAAGGAGACATCCACAAATAGGTCTTTGATCTTTGGGGTGACCTGCTTGGTGAGTCCTCTCATAAAAGTCATTTGAAGAGCAATTTAAGGCATTTGGGGTTATTTATTTTTAAATGTGGGAACTTTAAAGTGTCTTTAAGCATAGTTATATATAGGAGAAACTCAGCTTCAATTCTATTTCTATAACTGAAGCAGCCCCCTCCAATAATAATGCCAAGCACATATATGATTTTGAGTTTTCTTGGACCCACATTTTAAAAAGAAAAGAGAAATTGGTGAGATATAAAGTGCAATTTAATAGTGCACTTTAGTAGCTCTATGCCAAAATATTATTGTTTCAACATGCAATTTGGAGGATTCTAGGGACGGAACCCAGGAGCATTCTTCCTCTGAGCTACACCCTAAGCCCTTTAACTTTTTGTGTGTGGTACTGTGGATAAAACCCAAGGGCATTCTACCTCTGAGCTATGCCCTCAGCCCTATTTTGTATTCTTTATTTTGAAGCAGGGTCTCACTGAGTTGAAAAGGGCCTCACTAAATAGTTGAGGCTGTCTGCGAACCATGATCTGCCTGTCTCAGCCTCCCAAATGCTGGAATTACAAGCATGCACCACCATGCCCAGCTTAATTTTTTTTATTTTAAAACAGTGCCTCACTAAGTTTCTGAGGCTTCCCTTGAACCTGTGACCCTTCTTTCTTAGCCTCCCAAGTACTACTGGTATTATAGGTATGCTACACTATCCCTGACCATTTTTTAAAGTTAGTGAGATATTTGATCGTCTCTTTTCTTAGTAACTCTTTGAAATCTAGCATGCAATCTATACAGTTCCCACCAGCCACATTTCAAGTACTCAGTATCCACATTGGCCAGTGGCTGCCATATTGATCAGAGAAGCTCAAAGGGTGAACTGAGCTATTCTGTCCTAGAAAAAAATATCAATGGCGGGAAGGATTCAATGTCCTCTGTGACCTGAGGCCCTTCTTTCTCTAAATCTTTATAAGCTATGAGTGTTCACTTATGATGATCATCTTTCAACTAGAAAATAGTCTTCACTGCACTTGGCTCTTATGAATTATTACTAACCAAGAGGGCACTGGACAAGGCCCTTGTGTATACCTTCCCTCTTGTCTCTGCTCATCTCAGCTACCATCCTCTTTCTTCTCTCCCTCTGGACAGGCATGCCACCTTCAGGGTGCATCCCCCCACTCACTCTCACTACGGAAGCCCATGCCTTGAAACATGGTGGGTTGTTACTGTCAACCACAGCAGCCTAATACCACCACTCAACAGCTGCACACAGGTCAGACCAAGCAGGGGACCCTCCCTGGTCTCAGTGCTTCAATAATACATTAGAACCTTTGAGCTTCTCAACCATCTTGCAGTTGGTATCAACATTTTAACAAACAAAGCAACATGTACTATTATGAGAACTATGGCCTCTGAGGCCTGCTTGGCTTTATCTAACTCTTGGGGCCAAAAAAGTTTTCTGAGTGTAAATTTTTTTCTAGGAAAGGCTTACAGTGTGTTGCCCAGGAAGTGCTGTGCCAAGAGCAATCCAAACTTGGCAGGATGAGTCGGTGGTATATGGCAAGAACCAGTACCCACAGTGGTATTCATATCTTAGATGGTATTGGGAATTGCAAACATTTGGCTTATAGCTCTATCATAGATCCTTTTACAGATGGCAATCTTATCATCCATGATGTTGTAACAAGAAACTAATAAATGGGCCCCTCAGCCCTCTTCTGCTCCCCCGACACCAGAACACAGCTGCGTGTTCTCAGCAGGTGGCTCTTCTTGGTACCAGGGGATGCCAGCAAGTGTAAGTTGCTAAGTGTTGCTTTAGAATGAAAATAAGATGCATGTGGTAGGTCTCACAGCATGATTTAATTGAGTGCCAAGCTCAGTATTTTTAAACATGCTTGCCATAGGGATGAGAAGGGAAATAAAACGTCTGAATAGTCTGCAGAGCCAAATGCTGGTGCCGACTGTAGTTTCCATCTGCTGGTTTCTCTAAACCTCTGTGTACTAAGAAGGAACACGCAGGCTTGTTGGTGTGACCTCTGCTAGCAGTCTCCATGGGTATCGAGAAGAGCAGACCTGAGGAGTGCAAATGCTTGCTTTTTAAGATATTATTTAAGGTTCTCCTCAACTGTCCACACCGCACATTGATTTTCTGTCGCAGTTCTGTGTCTGCAGGGCTGAAGCTCTCCATTGATCCACAGAGAACGTTTTTAGTGCATCAAAGAAGAGTGAGAGGTAGGACTCAGAGGGGAAGACGAAACCACACTTTCAAGGCTGGACATGGCTCAGCGGTGTAAAAGGCACATAAAATATTAAGCTGAGCCTGAGATTTTTTTAAATGTTCTGAAATCTGTTGACATATGAGACTCCATGGGACACAGAAAGAGGAAAGGATTAATACCTCTTCTAATGGAAAAAATGTCCCCTGGCAGAGCGAAAGCAAGCCTTAGGACCTGATAAGTGGAATCCTACATTTATCTTTCCATGGAGGACTTAAGGTTGTAAATCACAAGGGTCTAGGCAGAAACATTCTATCAGTCAAGATGCATTGGTAACCAGTCAAGGTCATGAGTCAATCCTACGACAGACTAATTAGCTTTGCCCCATAGTCGAAGGCAGTGCCATGACCCCTGATGATAAGATGCACTCTGCCCTCAGAGGTAAGTGGCTGACTTAATGTTGTCTACCTTGGAAAAAGTTAAAACTTACTGAGACAGAGCTGCCCACCATCCCAGGCCAAAGCACCAAATGCCCTTAGAAATTCCATGTGTGTCACAAGGTTTGACTCATGCTTGCTACATGAATCAGCTATGCTTGCAGAGCTGAATGCCCCAGATCAGATGAATTATGCCACAGAAATTAGTTTTCTCCTAACTCTAAAAGTACCAACTTACGGGAAGATGGCGACGGAGAAAAGTGGCGTTTACGAGTCCCACTAACAATCAATCTCTGTTACCACAAAATCAGTGTCTCTCATAGCCAGAATACACCATCAGCAGAGAAATAAAAACTATAAATACAAGGGACTGAGAAAAAGAGGGCTGGAAGAACAACCAGACACCAGAAAGAAATCAGCCTTCAGTGCCACGGCCGAAGCCGCGGCACACAGCCGCGCCGGCACTATCTTCCCTCGCAGCACCAGGCTCCAGAGAGGAGGGCGACTCAGAACTGAGCTCAAAACCAGAGAAGAGATATGCTGGCCTCACGGCCGAGGATGCAGCAGAAGCACCATACTGCCGGTGGCAGCAGTGAGTTCACTGGATGGCTCCAAATCAGCGCATTCAACAACCCACCATGTCGGGTGTGGTAGTGCATGCTTATAATCCCCATGCTTGAAAGGCAGAGATAGGAGGATTGCGCAGATTCAAAGCCAGCCACACTAGCTTAAGAGACCCTGTTTCTAAATAAAAATATAAAAATTAGGTCTGGGAGTGTAGCCCAGAGGTAGAAGGTCTTCCAGGAACCCCAGTACCACCAAAAAAAAAAAAAAAAACCCACCAGGCTCCAGAGAGGAGGGGTGGACAGCAAGCTGAGGTAAGCAGCTGCGGAACAGCCGGGTGTACTCAGCAGTTTATTCAGTACAAGGAGTGTCTAAAACTCCGAGATGCTGGGCTCAGCTACCCTGCAGGGACTCAGAGCCGAGCTCAAGACCAGAGAAGTAACACACCAGCCTCATGGCTGAGGGCGTGGCAGCAGCGCCATATTGCCAGCAGGGCAGCAGCGAGTCCACTGAGTCCACTACAGCTCCATCAGCACACTCAACAACTGTGAGTCAAATTGTGGCCCCTAGAGGAGAAGTCCCAGTACTGCATTCCCAGGGACTTGCACAGATAGTTTCCCTGGGTCAGAAATTTTTGCAGTCCAAGCCAGTGGGGAAGTGGCGGTGGCAGAAATATCACACTACAGTCACAGCCCCTTGTGGGGGAACACCTAGCCTGGCACTCCCATGGTCTAAAGCAGCCTCGATTGACTCCCTGGGTCTGAGACTCTGCAATACAACATAGTAAAGGAGTACTGGTGACCAAGATACCACAGACTTGAGATCCAATGCACCTTAAGTGAAGTCGTAGTGACCCAGGGAAGAACCCAGAGAAGGCACAAACTTCCTAAATCATGGGAAAGAGGAATAACAATGGAGCAATGAATGCCCACAACCCCACAACATCAGAACCTGATAACACAGAAATTCAGAGATCTCTAGAATATCGAATCAGGAAAATAACTGTAGAAATAATAGAGGACCTTCAAAAAGAATTCAGAGAGAGTCTAAAAGAGATAAAGGATGCAATCATTGAAGTAAAGGCCTCAATTTAAAATGTAATCAACCAATTAGACCACAGGGAGAATAGAATCTCGCAATTAGAAGATGATTACTCCAAAAATGAATGTATAGTTTCTAATTTAGAAAAAAAATTCGACAGCAGGAATTTGACATTGAAGAAATATGGGCCCATTTTAAGAGAGCTAACCTAAGAATAATTGGAATAGAGGAGGGAAAAGAAGGTGAAACCAAAGGGATCAATAATCTCTTCAAGGAAGTAATAGCAGAAAATTTCCCAAACATAGAGCAAGAGGTTGATACACAGGTCCAGAAAACTTATAGAACTCCCTTTAGACAGGATCAGAGAAGAGTATCCCCATGCCATATAATTGTTAAAATGACTAATGTGGAAGCCAAGCAGAGAATCTTAAAGGCAACAAAAACAAAAGGCCAAGTGACATTCAGAGGCAAACCAATTAGAATCACTCCAGACTTCCCAAACCAGGTCATGAAAGCCAGAAGGGCTTGGAGTAACATATTCCAAACTCTGAAAGAAAACAACTTCCAGCCAAAAATTTCCTACCCAGCAAAACTTTCTATCAAATTAGATGGGGAAATAAGAAGCTTCCATGACAAACAGAAACTGAAGGAACTTATGTCTTCAAAACCAGCACTAGAGAAAATACTCAAGGCGATTAACTAAAAAGAAGAAATAGGTAATACATGCCAGGACCAAATAAACAAGATTTTCCATCCAGCAGATAACTAAGCAAAGAAGAATAAACAGTATCCCAAACAGAAATAAAATCTTAACATGTTAGAAATTAAAAATTATCTCTCTATAATCACACTGAATGTAAATGACCTCAACTCCCCAATAAAAAGACATAAAGTGGCAAAATGGATTAAAAACCAGAATCCATCCATCTGCTGCTGACAAGAAACACACCCTACAAGTAAAGGTAGGAACAAACTCAAGGTAAAGGGCTGGAGCAAGGTAATCCATGCTAATGGAACTCGAAGACAAGCAGGAGTAGCAACTATGATATCAGACAAGTTAGACTTCAAACCCAAACTTATTAGAAGAGACAAAGAAGGTCACATTTTACTGATAAAAGGAATAATCCAGCAAGAGGAAATAAAAATAATCAACATCTATGCCCCAAACATAGGTGCAGCTACTTTCATAAATCAAACTTTTTGTGACATGAAGTCACACATAAATCCCAACACAATAATACTGGGAGACTTCAACACACCTCTCAAAATACTAGACTGATCTTCCAGACAAAGGGTCAGTAAAGATACCTCAGAACTAAAGAACACCATTAACCAAATGGACCTGTTGGACACATACAGAATATTTCACCCAACTACAGCAGAGTTTACATTTTTCTCAGCTGCTCTCAAAGCCTTCTCCAAAATAGATCACATCCTGGGACACAAAATGAGCACTAGCAAATTTAAAAAATGTTACATACTTCCCTGTGTCATTTCAGACCATAATGGAATGAAACTAGAAATCAACTATAAGAAGACCCAGAGAAACAACATAAACATGTGGAGACTGAACACCACACTTCTGAATGAAGAATGGGTCATGGAAGATGTAAGAGGTGAAATCAAGAAATTTCTAGAAACAAATGAAAATAAAGATATATCAAAACCTCTGGGACACTTTGAAGGCAGTATTAAGAGAAAAATTTATAGCACTGAGTGCTCACATAAGGAAAACAGAAAATCTTCAAATAAATAACCTAATGACACACCTCAAAGCCCTTAAAAAGCAGGAACAATTGAACCCCAGAGCCAGCAGAAGACAGGAAATTATTAAAATTAGACCAGAAATTAACAAGGTAGAGAATAAAAAAACAATACAGAAAATCAAAAAAACCAAAAGCTGGTATCTTGAAAAAAATTAACAAGATAGATAAACCACTAGCCAAACTAAAAAAAAAAGAGAGAGAGAGAGAGAGAGAGAGAGAGAATCAACCCAAATTATGAAGATAAGGGATGAAAAATGAGACATTGCTACTAACAGTGTAGAAATCCAGAGGATTATCAGAAACTACTTTGAAAAACTATGCTCCAACAAAATGGAAAATCTGGAGGAAATCGACAACTTCCTAGATAACTACAACCTTCCTAAACTGAGTCAAGAAGATATAGAACACTTAAAACAACCAATAACAATCAAAGAGATTGAAACAGCAATAAAGAGCTTACCATCAAAGAAAAGCCCAGGACCAGATGGTTTCCCAAGTGAATTTTTTAAAACCTTTATAGAAGAGCCAACCTCAATACTCCTCAAACTATTTCACGAAATTGAAAAAACCCGTACTCTCCCAAATACATTCTATGAAACCAACATCACTCTAATACCCAAACCGAATAAAGACAGTTCAAGGAAGGAAAACTACAGGCCTATATCTCTGATGCACTTGGATGCAAAGCTATTTAACAAAATACTAGCAACATGCATTCAAAACCACATCAAGAAAATCATACACCATGACCAGGTAGGGTTCATCCCAGGGATGCAAGGCTGGTTCAATATATGAAAATCAATCCATGTAATTCATCATATAAACAGAATCAAAGACAAAAATCACATGATTTCAATAGACACTGAAAAAGCATTTGATAAAATTCAACATCCATTTATGATAAAAGCACTGCAGAGAATTGGAATAGAAGAAACATATCTCAACATTATTAAGGAAATCTACAATAAGCCCACCACCAACATCATATTAAATGGGGAAAAACTTCAAGAATTCCCCCTAAAAACAGAAATGAGACAAGGATGTCCATTATCACCACTTCTCTTCAATATAGTACTAGAGACCCTAGCCAGAGAAATAAGTCAAGAAAAGGAAATCAAAGGAGTACAAAAAGGAAAAGAAGAACTCAAACTTTCACTATTTGCAAATGACATGATACTATATTTAGAAAATCCAACAAACTCAACAAAAAGGCTTATAGAACTGATCAACAAATTCAGCAAAGTATCTGGATACAAAATCAATCTCAAAAAATCAGAAGCTTTCCTGTATACCAACCATAAATCCACTGAAAAAGAAATTCAGAAAATGCTACCACTCAGGATCTTCCACAAAAAAAAAAAACACACACACAAAAAAAAATCTTAGGAATAAGGAACAAGGAGGTAAAAGATCTCTACAAAGAAAATTATAAAACACTGAAAAAAGAAATCAAAGATCTTAGAAGATGGAAGGATCTTCCATGTTCATGGATTGACAGAATAAATATCATTAAAATGGCCATCCTTCCAAAAGTGATCTACAGATTTAACGCAATGCCCATTAAACTACCAAGATCATTTCTCACAGACATAGAAAAATCAGTTCTTAAATTTATCTGAAATAACAAAAAGCCCAGAATAGCCAAGGTAGTTCTCAGCAACAAAAACCATGCAGGAAGAATCACAATATCTGACTTTAAACTATACTACAAAGCCATTGTAATAAAAACAGCATGGTACTGGGGAAAAAAAAAGATACATAGACTAATGGAGTAGAATAGAAGACCCAGAAACAAGTCCACACACTTTCAGCCAATTGATTTTTGACAACGGGGCCAAAAACATACACTGAAAAAAAGTCTCTTCAACAAATGGTGTTGGAAAAACTGGTTAACCATATGCAGAAAATTGGAAATTAATCCCACTTTCTCACCCTGTACAAAAGTCAACTCAAGATGGATCAAAGACTTGGAAATCAAACCAGAGACCTTGAAGCTCCTTGAAGAGGGCATAGGTCCAACACTGCAACACATAGGCACAGATAAACACTTTCTCAACAAGACCCCAAAGGCACAACAAATTAAAAGGTGAATCAATATGTGGGATTGCATGAAACTGAAGAGCTTCTGTTCAGCAAAGGAAACTATCAAGAACTTCAATCAAGAGCCAACAGAATGGGACAGCATTTTTGCCACCTACACCACTGATAGTGGACTAATATCCAGAATATACAGAGAACTCAAGCAAGTCAACACTAAGAAAACTAAGCATCCAATAACAAAATGGGCAAATGAACTAAATAGACACTTCACAAAAGAAGAAATTCAAATGGCCAATAGATGCATGAAAAAATGTTCAACATCACTGGCAATCTGAGAGATGCAAATCAAAACTACCCTGAGATTTCACCTAACTCCAACTAGAATGGCAATCATTCAAAACACAAACAACAACAGATGCTGGCAAGGATGTGGAGAAGTGGGAACTCTAAGACATTGTTGGTGTGATTGAAAATTAGTGCAACCACTTTGGAAAACAGTATGGAGAATCCGCAGAAGAATGGGAACAAATCTACCATTTGATCCAGCAATACCACTTCTGGGTATCTACCCAAAAGATAGGAAACCAAACTACCAAACTAATGCATGTGCATCTATGTTCATAGCTGTACAATTCACCATAGCCAAACTATGGAACCAGCCAAGATGTCCATCAACAGATGAATGGATTACAAAAATGTGGAATATGTACACAATGGAATTTTACTCAGCCATTAAAAAAAAAACCTCAATTACATCATTTCCAGGGGAATGGATAGAACTGGAGGACATTATGCTAAGTGAGATTAGTCAGTCACAAAAAGTAAGAAATCAGATGCTTTCCCTCATATGTGAGAGTTAGGGAGAAATGGGTCATAGGAGAAACTCTAGATGAAAAAGAAAATTCTATAGAGGATCAAGCAATGAAAGCTAAAGGAGGAGAAAGGAGGGGGGAAGAGGAAAATCTCTAAAACACACAATGTACTTAAACTTATTGAAGTCAACCACTAACCCAAGCAAGGGAAGGAGGGATGGGGAGGGAATGGGGTGAGAATGGGGTAGGGGTTAAATCAGTGATGTGTACATGTATGTACACACAAGTTTTTTATCCCAATATGATGTATGAATATAATGCATCAATTAAAAATTTTTTAAAAGATAAAATAAAATAAAAGTACCAGATATTAATGCCAGCTCAGTTGGTGAGGGCCTGCTTCTTGGCTTGCAGATGTTTCCTTCCTCAGTGTTAGAGGAAACTTTGTCTTCTTGTAAGACCACCAGTTCTATCAGATTAGGGCCTTCCCTTGTGGAAGACCTCATTTAACCACATTACCTCCTACCAGTTTTATCTCCACCATGAATTTAAGGGGATTCAGTTTAGTCCATAACACACCTTTCATATACAGCCTTCTTCACCTACTTAATCAGTCTTTGCCATAAAAATAAAAAATTAATAAAGAAAAATGAACAGGATATCTTTTCTCCTTTGAGAGAGACAGTTTAGATACCATTTATTTGAACCCATTTCTAGAAACCAGTGGAGTTAAATATGTAAATGAATAACAAAAATAAAACTCACACACATCCAGTTGGAAAACTCAAGTAAAGAACTTTTATGATCCTGCAGACTTGAGCTTCCAATATTTTGGCATTCACAGTGCCTGCTCTTAATAGATCCTCAGTATCTAATGCATGCATGAATAAATGAATGAATGTTGAATATTTTTCATGATTGGAAGAAAACTAATATAAATCAAAATAAAAACCAGAAATGGATTCGTTGAGGCTTATGTAAAGCTAAAGTTAACTTAAGATGACTTCTCTTTTAAAATCAGGATTTCAAAATATAAAATCATAGGATTTCAAACATAGATAATTACATTTCTTATCAAATACATGAGTTTTTGTATAATAATTCTGTATAATATATACCCAACTTAATTAAAATTTATAAGTGGTTGTGGACCAAGCCAAGTGCATCTTAATTAAATCAGAACATGTCTCACAGATGTTAAGGTTGACCTCAATTCTAATAAAGGAGATGCAAATAAAATCATCAGGGTCTTAGCTGAGTAATTTTGGTCAAGTGAAAAGGAAGATGAATGGGAGGCCAGGAAGGTCCCTTCTACTTAAAGCTGGAAAGTAAAATGACCCAAGTGCAGGATATGCAGAAAGACTGAGTGGCTTGCCCAGCAAGCCAGTTAAATGGAAATAGGAAATCCATGTATGAATGACAAGTCACTCAGCAAGTAATAGACATTCACTGGATAAGGAAGCACAAGGCACCTCCTCTGCCAGTTCACACATCACCAGGGTTCTTCATTGATTTCACTGCTATGAAACTACCCAGAAATGGAGACAGAGCTGCCTTAGCAAAGCCAACCATGGAGATTTAAGAGTGGCATGCATGCTGTAGCAAGATAAAATGCAGGACTCCCAATTAGATTAGGATTTCTTTTTTTGTGGTACTGGGGGTGGAACCCAGGGGCTTTCTACCTCTGAACTATACCCTCAGCCCTATTTCTCTGCTATTATAGGTCATCTTCCCATGAGCTTTTTAGAACACAACAAAGTTTACAAGTGCTACTGAAGCTCAGGTGGTAGGGAGAACCCTAGTCTCTTTCAATTTAGATGTTCAGGAAAGATTAAGCAGATTCAGATGTCATTCATTCATTCAAAAATTATTAGTCACTGTCAATCACATGCCCAACACTGTTGTAGATGCTGAACCCACGGATGCAATGCCTCCTGCAGATAATGGCCACACTCTTCCTATTGGGCACAACTAGGCTACGTTTCCCAGCTTGCTTTGTAGCATGCAGCCATGTGACTGAGTAACAGCCAAGGGACTGTGCATAGGTAAGATGTTAAATTTTCCCAGGCAAGGTTTATTGAAAACTTCCTGTGTTAGTCACTGTTTTTCAGAATAACTGATAAGGATGAGAGAAAGATAAATAACAGAGAGGAGAGGAAATGAGAAAGAGAGAGAGAGAGAGGTATCCGTTAAGGTAGAGGTACATGCAATTACAGAGGCTGAGAAGTCTCACTCTCTGTCATCTGGAAACCAGAGAGCTGATGGTGTAGATTTCAGTCTGAGTCTAAAGATCTGAGAACCAAGAACAATAAAATTAGAAGATTGACATTCCAGTTGTACCAGTTCAGACATTCGGTCAGAGAAAGAACTCAACCTTTCTTGGCTTTCTGTTATATGCAGGTCCTCAGTAGATTGGATGATGGGCTGAGCCATCTGCTTTACTCAACTGATGCAAATGCTAATCTCTTCTTGATGCAGCCTCACAGACACAAAAGAAGGAATGTCTAAGGATGATGCTCCAGGCCCTGGCTTCACCAGCTGGATGAGGGGAGTATCATGTACTCAGAGTGAAAAGCAGGAGGTGGATATGGCAATTCCAAGATGCCTATGAGCCAGAAAAAGTGACATGTCAGCAGATGACTAGATGTGGGAGTCTCAGACTCACAGGAAACATATGGGCTAGAGGTTGATGTGTGGGAAACAAGAGGATTAAATCAGATTTCCCAGAGACAGAAGGACAAGAGAGACCCAAAGTGAGCCTGGGAATCCTCAAATCCTTAGCACTTAAGGAGAAGAAGGGGAGCCAGCAATAGAATAAAGAGAAAAAGCCTACATCAGAAGAAATCCTGGATTGTGATGGCTAGAAGATAGACTAGCTTCCAGAAGAATAGGGTCACTATCTGCCCCAATTATAATAAAAAGCCAACCAGAAGGCAGTATGGAAGTCACTAGTGACCTTCCAGAGGGAAGTTCAAAACAAAGGAAGAAGTGGAAGCCAGACTAGAAGGGTCTGGGGGGAAAATAGCAGAGACCACATGCATGGGCAGTTCTTTTGAAAACTGAGATTTTTTTTTTTTCTAAAATGGAGTACGAGTCATAGCATAGCAGCTGAAATGAGGAAGATTTAAGAGGGCCAGAAAAAAACCACCACCTGTTTGTAGGCTATAAAAAAAAAATACCTAGTAGTTCCTTTCCAAGAAGGGGGAAGAACATGAAAGAGATAAATTCTTGAGAGCAGCAGAGGAGCAGTGGCCTTCTCCAGAGAGGACAGGGCTGGACTGGAATGGGATAAAGCAGAAGTATTTCCAATGTAGATGTTTCTAGATGCTATAGTGCTGAATTAAGAGGTTTGCATCTAATTTTTATTTACACCTCCCCCCAAGCATTTAACTGATGGCCTAGTTGTGGGAGATGGATTAGAGATTTCAGGGGAAATATTGAGGCATAAAGTTGTTACTCCAAAGAATGGAAAGAAAATATCCTAGGAGGAAAGAAAATAGATTTGGTAAGCAATAGTGAGAACTTATTGGAAGCTTGAGGTCATGAGTTTGAAGTGAACAGTCAGTCAAGTTGTCTAGGATTCCAAGGCAATGCCTATCAGGTTCTTTGAAGCTCATGCAGCCTGCACTGACCAGTTGTAATCACAGGTGGACAAGCTCCCATCAGTCAACGGGCAGTTCCATAGTGGGAGACTCAGCTGGGAGCCCTTAGAAGGTGATTCTCTGGCCAGCTGGGGAAGTAGGTGCTTCATCTGAAGGGATCTGCAGGTGCACCTATGAATTTTAACCAAGATATAATAACATGTATCCACGTAATGTAATACAGAGTAGTTTCACTGCCCTGAAAATCGTCTATGGCATTGTCATAGATGTGTTGCTGTATTTATTTTACAGAATGACCACAACAAATTAGGACAAACTTGATGGTTTAAGACAATAGTAATAGACCCTCTCACAGCTCTAGGGGCTAGAATCCTAAAATTGAGCATTTGGTAAGGCCATTCCCTCTACTGACGCACTTAGAGTTTGTTTCTTGATTCTTCCAGTGTCTGGTGGGCTTTGGTTCTCCTTGGCTTGAAGATGCAATCTTTGCCCCCATCTCTATCTTACCTTGTTTTCGGTGTCTTATTTTCTTTGTTTTTTACAGAGACATTTGTTTAGGGTCCATTCAAATAGCATCTCAATATAATCAAGATAATTATCTCAAGTTCCTTGATTATGTCTTCAAAGACTCTCCACACAAGGTCAATCACCCAATTTCAGGGATTAGGGACATGCATATTATTTCTTAGAGGTCATCAACCAGCCCAACAGTGACTCAGAGGTTGTTTTCTGTGGGTGGTATCAGAGCTGCATAGAAATAGCTCTGGATTCTGCATCAAGTAGACAGAGAAGAGGATATGAGATGCTGGGTGTGGATAAGAACAGAGGCATTATCCAGGCTGAACAGAGAATGGACATTAGTAACAGTGATGGAAATGGTGAGGAAGGCAGAGGCAGAACAAAGATGTTTCAGAGTGAGATAATTCTCAAAAAATGAGATTGTCTCTGTCACAGAACAGCATTGAATACCATCCTCAATGACTTGTGCTAAGCCCAGTTGTAAAATAAACAAACCCTGCCAGAACTCAGGGTGGACCCAGCTGTTTCAGTAATTGTGTCCAGCAGTGCCCAGCACTAGCTGCAGAAGTGAGAGAAGAAGAGGAACGGGAGAGGTTCTGACTTCAGTTGTGGTACATCAGCTGTCAACAAGGTCTTCTGCTATCACAAAGTAACAGTCTGCATCAAAATCTATTCCCACTCTGGGGACAGGCATAATTAGGGACATATTTGCTTGAACTTAATCAAATCATAATTAATTTTCCCATGAAAATTCTGTGTTCAATGCTATTGCTTCCAGAAGAATAGGATTAGGCTTCTGGGAAGATGGTGACTGCAGGAAGCAGCACATCTCAGTACTGCTGACACTCAGTCTTCACTTCAATGAAAACAGCATTCTGACAAAAGAAAAAAAGCAGCATAATTTTTAAGTAAAGCATGACAAGTGAAAGGTGGCAGAAAATAAAAGAGCTAGAAGGTATATCAGAGAGCAAAAATGTACCCCACGCACCTCCAATGGTGCGTGGGACACAGTGGCAGCAGCATCTTTCAGCTTTGCATCATTCAGAAGCATGGAGTTATAGCATGGCTATAACTTGCAGCAGTGGTGGCCTAGCTCACCATGTCCTCCAGAGATACAGAGCAGCATTTAACAACACTGTATGTAAGTGAACCTGCTGTCCCCACAGAGGACACCCAGCACAGCCGTAGGGACATGCGCAGCCACAATAAACTCACTGGGACTGAGGCTTTGTGGTTCAACCTGGTGAAGGTGGGAAAGTCTGCTGTTGGACACAAGAGAGGCTCAAAGAGATTCAGGCTTTGCATCATTCAGAAGCATGGAGGGAGACCTACACTTAACACTAGATCCAACTAGTGGGATTTCTAGGATCACCACAGAACACCCAATCTTGGTGAATGGGGAGAAATTAGACCATACCAACCCTACCTGTGGAGAACAGGGGCTCTTACATACACTGGGTTTTGTCTCAGAGGCACCTGGCACCTAGGCAGGCAGGAAGAGACTTAGATTATCTATCAGTGGAAAGTATAAAGGGAGACCTGCGCTTAACACTAGATCCAGCCCCATTGATACTGTCCATGTGCATAAACTGAAAGAGACTCAAAGAACCAGTCTTGCATCAGGAAAGGTGCCAGTGGCACTTGGCATCTGCAAAGAGAAAGACTGCAGAGACCAAGTATACTGAATAGTCATATATTCATAGGGTTGCATTGTTTTGTTGTTTTGTTTTCTTTTTTTGTGAGTGTGTGTATGCTTGTCTGTTTGCTCTCTTCCTCACCCCTTTTACAAAATTTTCTTTGTATATATCTACTCTCTTCTCTCCATCCCTTTTCTTTTTTTTATTTCTTTTCTTTTCTCTTTTTGTCTTATATTAAATCCATTTTATATCACTATACTTAATACTCTACATTTGTTACTAGACTCCTACTACATATTCACTATCTCTAATCTCTACTATATATTACCTTATCAAACTTATACTCTCATTCTATACATTACTATCAGGGGACTTTACCCTATTCTTACATTTATGACTTCACTTTTCTCCTCACTCAATCTTCATCATTGAATACAACACAACTTGTCCTTGGATATACCAGCTGACACCTAGATACTGAGAGAAATCTATAAAAAGCAACAGATACAAATAACAAGGAAGAAATAAGCTCCCACAACCCCACAATAACAGAATCTGAAAACACAGAATTCCAGAGATATCCAGAAGGACAAATAAGACATTTAACAGTAAAAGTTATACAAGATTTCTGGAAAAAAATTTAGAGATAATCTGAAGGAAATAAAGGATGCAATCATTGAAGTGCAGGCACTGATAAAAACTATAAAGAATGGTTTACACCACAAAAATAGGATATCATTCTTAGAAAATGATCATTCCAAAAATGAACTCATAGTATATAACTTAGAAGAAAACAATTTGACAGCATGAACTGGACATTGAAGAGATATGACCCCATCTTAAAAGAGCTAACCTAAGAATAATAGGCATACAAAAAGGAATAGAAGGTGAAACCAAAGGGATAAACAATCTTTTCAAAGAAGTAATATCAGAAAATTAACCAAACATAGTAAAAGAGGCCAGTATATAGGTACAGAAAACTTATAGAACCCATTTAGAAAAGATCAGAGAAAAGGTTCACCATGCCACATAAGAGTCAAACTGACTGACATAGAAGCCAATTAGAGAATCTTAAAGGCAACAAAAACAAAATACCAAGTAATATTCAGAGGCAAACCAATTAGAATCACTCCAGACTTCCCAAACCAAGTCATGAAAGCCAGAAGAGCCTGAAATAGATATTTCAAACTCTGAAAGAAAACAACTTGCAGCCCCAAATTACCTACCCAGAAAAACTCTCTCTCAAATTAGATGGGAAATAAAATATTCTACAACAAAATAAAGCTGAAGTTATGTTTTCCAAGTCAGCACTAGAGAAAATACTCAAAGAGATTAACTGTAAAGAATTAAGTAATACATGCTAGAACCATAGAAAGAATAATTTTCATCAAGCAAACAACTAAGCAAAGAAAAAAATTACTAACTCAAACAAAGTTAAAACTCAAAATGTCAGGAATTAAAAATCACCTCTCAATAATCACACTGAACATAAATGGCCCCAACTCCCTAATAAAAAGACATAAGGTGCCAAAATGTTTTAAAAACCAGAATCTATCTACTGCCTGCGAGAAACACACCTTATAAGTAAAGATAGCAATAAACTAAAAGTAAAGGGCTGGAGCAAAGTAATCTAAGCAAAACAAAACTCAAAGACAAGCAGGAGTAGCAACTATGATATCAGAGAAAGAGATCAAGCCCAAGCTTATGTGAAGAGAAAAAGCAGGTCACTTTTACTAGTAAAGGAACAATCTAGCGAGAGGAAATAACAAGTCAGTATTTATGCCCCAAACATAGGTGCAGATACTTTCATTAAAAAAATTCTTTGTGACATTAAGTCACACATAAGTTTTAATACAATAATACTGGGAGACTTAAACACCCCTCTTGGCACCCACTAGACCAATCTTGTAGACAAAAGGTCAGTAAAGATGCCTTATACCTAAAGAACACCATAAACCAAATGTACCTATTTGACACATACTGAATATTTCACCCAACTACAGCAGAATTTATATTTTTCTCAGCTACTCATGTAACCTTCTCCAAAATAGATTATATGCTGGGTCACAAAGTAAGCACTAGCAACTTCAAAAAAAATGTAACATACTTCCCTGTGTTTTCAGACCATAATGAAATAAAACTAGAAATCAATTTTAGGAAGACCCAGAGAAACCACATAAACATATGAAGACTGAACACCACACTGCTGAATGAAGAATGGGTCATAGAAGAACTCAGGGGTAAAATCAATAAATTTATAGAAACAAAAATAGAGATACAATATATCAAAAACCCTGGGACATATTGAAGTCAGTATTAAGAATAAAATTCATGGCACTGAGTTGCCCACATAAGAACAGAAAATCACCAAATAAACAACCTAACTACTGACACACCTCAAAGCCCTTGAAAAACAGGGAGAGTCTACCCCCTAAGTCAGTAGAAGATAGGAAATTATTAAAATCAGAGAAGACATCAGTGAAGTAGAGAATAAAAAAGTTTAAAACATCAACAAAACCAAAAGCTAGATTCTCAAATATATTAACAAGATAAACCAATAGCAAATTCCCAAAAAAGAGAAAATTGATCCAAATTATGAAAATAAGAGATGAAAAAGGACATATTACCACCAACAGTATAGAAATCCAGAGGCTTATCAGAAACTACTTTGAAAATCTATACTTCAACAAATTGGAAAATCTGGTAGAAACTGACAACTTTCGAGATAAATATAACCATTCTATTCTAAGTCAAGAAAGATATAGAAAATTTAAACCAAATAATAGCAATCAAAGAGATTGAAGCAGCAATAAAGAGCCTACCATCAAACAAAAGACCAGGACTAGATGGTTTTCTGAGTGAATTTTATAAAACCTTTATAGAAGATATAATCCTAATAATCCTCAAGTTATTTCATAAAACAGAAAGAAATGGAACTCTTCCCAAACACATTCTATGAAGCAAACATAACATTAATACCAAAATCAAATAAAGACAGCTCAAGGAAGTAAAAATACAGGCTTATATCATTGATGAACTTAAATGCAAAACTGCTAAACAAAATACTAGCAGCATGCATTCAAAACCATATCAAGAAAATCAAACACTATGACCAAGTAGGATTCATCCAGGGATGCAAGGCTGGTTCAATATATGAAAATCAGTTTAATAAACAGAGCCAAAGACAAAAATCACATGTTCATTCCAATAGACCTGAGAAGGCAATTGACATCAACATTCATTTACACTAAAAGCACTGAAGAGAATTAGAATAAAAGGAACATACATCAGTATAAAAAATAAGTGTGTGGATTAGTTTCTGAGTCTTCTTTTCTGCTCCACTGGTCTATGTATCTGTTTTTGTGCCAGTACCGTGCTGTTTTATTACTATGACTTTGTAGTATAATTTAAAGTCAGGTATTGTGATGCCTCCTGCATGGTTTTTATTGCAAAGAACTACTTTGGCTATTTTTTGTTCCAAATAAATTTAAGGACTGATTTTTCTATGTCCTTGAGGAACAACCTTGATAATTTAATGGTTATTGCATTAAATCTGTAGGTCACTTATGGAAGTATGGTCACCTTGATGATATTTATTCTGCCTATCCAAGAATATGGAAGATCTTTGAATCTTCTAAGGTCTTCTTCTATTTCCTTTTTCAGTGTTTTATAATTTTCTTTCCAGAGGTCTTTTACCTCCTTGGTTAGGTTTATTCCCAAGTTTTTTTTTTTTTTTTTTTTTTTTTTTTTGTGTGTGTGTGTGTGTGTGTGTGTGTGTGATATCCTGAGTGGAAATATTTTCTAGATTTCATTCTAAATGGATTTATGGTTGGCATACAGAAAAGCATCTGATTTTTAAAGGTTGATTTTTTATCCAGACACTTTGCTGAATTTGTTGATCAGTTCTATAAACTTTTTGGTTGAGTTTGTTGGGTCTTCTTAGTATCATATCATCTGAAAGTCGTGAAAGTTTGAATTTTTTTTTAATTAGTACTCCTTTGATTTCCTTTTCTTGACTTATTACTCTGGCTAAAGTCTCAAGTACTATATTGAAAAAAGTGGTGATAATGGACATCCTTGTGTTGTCCCTGTTTTTAGAAGGAATTATCCCAGTTTTTCCCCATATGATATGATTATGGGCCTACTATAGATTGCCTTTATGAGAAAGAGGTCAAAAACATACACTGGAAAAAAAGATAGCCTGTTCAACAAATGGTGTTGGCAAAACTGGTTAACTGTTTGCAGAAAAATGAGAATATATCCCACTTTCTCACCCTGAACAACAGTCAAATCAAATACTTGGAAATTAGACCAGAGACCTTTCAGCTTGAAGAGGGCATAGGTTCAACATTACAACACATAGGCACAGGTAAAATCTTTCTCAACAAGACTTCGAAGGCACAAGAAACTAAAAGGTGGATCAATACTTGGGTCTGCATTAAACTGAAGAGCTTCTGTAAATCAAAGGACAATATTAGGAACCTCAACAGAGAGAACAGAATGGGAGAACATTTTTGCCACCTACCCATCCAATAGAGGACTAGTATCTAGGATATACAAAGAACTCAAGAAACTCAGCACTAAGAAAACAAATAACCCAATCAAAAAATGGGCAAGTGAACTAAATAGACACTTCACAAAAGAAGAAATTCAAATGTACAATAAATATATGAAAAAAATGTTCAATATCATTAGCAATCAGAGAGATTCAAATCAAAACTACCCTGAGATTTAATCTAACTACAATAGAATGGCAATCATTAAAAACACAAACAATGGCAAATCCTGGTGAGGATATGGAGAATTTGAGAACTCTAATACATTGTTGGTGGGACTGAAAAATTAGTACAACAACTTTGCAAAACAGTACAGAGGATCTTCAGAAGAATGGGAATGAACCTACCACATGACCCAGGAATACCATTTCTGGTAATCTATTAAAAATTTGAAACCAAACTACCAAACTAATGCATACATATCTATGTTCATAGCTGCACAATTCACCATTGTCAAACTATGGAGCCAGACAAGATATCCATCAACAGAAGAATGGATTACAAAACTGTGGGATATGTACACAATGGAATTTTACTAAGCCATGAAGACAACAAAAATTACATCACTTACAGAGAAGTGGATGGAACTGGAGGACATTATGCTAAGTAAGATTAGTCAGTCACAAAAAGTAAGAAATTGGATGCTCTCCCTAATTTTCGAAAGCTAAGGAAAAAATGTGTCATAGGAGGAACTCTAGACTAAGAAGAAGAAACTATAGATGAGCAAATAAGGCGACCTAACTGAGGAAATAGAAGGGGGAAGAGGGAAATTCTCTATTGTACATGATGTACATTCCCAAAAATATCAAAGTCAATTACTAAGCTAAGCATGAGAAGGAGGGAGGGAAAGGAAAAGGGATGGGAATTGGGTAAGGGCTAATTGAGTAATGTGTGCACATATGCTTCTACTATCTTTTACTCCATCAAGATGTTTCACTACGCTGAGTGTGGTGGCACACGCTTATAATCCCCACGCTTGGGAGGACATGCTTGGGAGGACACGCTTGTGGAGACAGGAGGATCGTGTGGGTTCAAAGCCAGCCTTGCTGGCTATATATATATATAATTTTTTTTTTTTTGGTGGTACTGGGGGTGGAACCCAGAGGCTTTCTACCTCCGGGCTATACTCACAGACCTTTTTTATATTTTATTTGGAAACAGGGTCTCACTAAGTTGCTGAGAGCCTCACTAAGTAGCTGAGGCTGGCTTCAAACCCGTGCAATCCTCCTGTCTCAGCCTCCCAAGCGCGGGGATTACAAGCGTGTGCCACCACACCCAGCCAGCCTCGCTGGCTTTAGAGACCCTGTTTCCAAATAAAAAATACAAAATAGGTCTGGGAGTGTATCCCAGAGGTAGAAAGGTTTCTAGAAACCCCAGTACCACCAAAAAAAGATGTATGATTATAGTGCACCAATAAAAAATATTAAAAATAATAATAAAACCATAGGATTACAGTCACCCCCACCACTCACCCCGCTTTCAATTAGCCTCTTCCCCAAAGCATCATGGAGCCTCCTTGGACCTGGGGTGCCCATACCAGAGAGCAACACCACAAACCTGGTCATCAGTGGTGTCCCAAAGCCTGTATCTTAGAGCCTACAGAGATTCTCTGAGATAAAGCAACTTTGCAATAAAAAGTAGGGGAAATGAGTAGAGTTCCAGTAGTAATGACTAAAACATCAAAATGAGACCTAGAAAAAGCACTTGTTAGGTCTTCATATTGTAATGAAGCCTCGATGAAGGAGCCTGAGAGGAGAAGAGGTGCTCACAGAGATCCTGCAGGGGATGATGGGATGCCGCCAAGACCCCAACAGTACTGAAACCTATTTTTAAAAAACTTTTATTGGTACATTGTAATTCTACATCAAGATGAGGTTCAGAGCAATTAAAAAATACATAATCACAGCACTTGGTGTGTTGATCTCTCCCCACTCTCTCCCCCTCCCTGTACATATTACTAAGGTTGGTACTGATAACTTCAGATATGGACATGATATTATTTGAACTGTTTTGATCACCAAGTATCCCTTTCCCCTCCCCATCACCCTTCCCAAATTTCTTCTACTCTTCTACTAGTATCTCTGATGCTTGTTTAATTAGCTCACCTCAGGAAAGAGTCCTAGCACCAGGAGACCATGGGAACTGCCCCCACCCTCTTCCAGTCCCCGGTTCAAAGGGGCCTACATATACATCCTTGTTTGTTTTGTAATTTGGGTAGGGAATCACCAAGAGAATTAAGAAAGGGAAAGAAAAGAAAATATTCTTGATGCAGCTGAGCAAAATTATAGACACAGGAGTGGGATAATGGTAAGGTAAATAGTTGAGAATGGGAAGATGCTTGGACGGGAGGGTCTCTGCAAGTTGAGGGGCAGAAAGAATTGAATGGGAGGACTAGCAAGTAGAAAGAACATCTGAAGGTCCCTGAGCACTTCACTACGTTTCCTGTCTCCATTTCCCAGCCTACACACATGACAGCCACTGGAAAGGAGGATTTAGCAAAGTGACCCTCACAGGCAATGGGTGCCTCTGGAAGTGGCCATCATTGCTGGGAAGGAATTTGTGCAGTCAGAGATGCAGCTGTGTTGGAAAGGTGACACTTGGAAGACTGGTCTCCTGCATCCTTACTTGAGAATGGAGAAGAAGACTCTGGCTTCCAGCTTCCTTGGGGATGGAATACCTGATATTTTCCTGGGCCATTAAAAGGGAGGCTTTGCACACAGAAATTCAGACTGACCTTACCCTGCAGCACAATTTGATGACATCTAAGGATGGGTAACAGATGGATAAGAGCTGTGGCTCCTGATGCTGCCAACAGTGGGCTGACACGAGAGCCTAGTGGCAATTCCATCTTCATGGGCTTGCCACAGTGCTATGGGCAGAACTCACTAAGCCAGACTGACTCCCATTCTTGTCACTCATGGTTCTCCTGACACAGGCTCCTGCTCTCTGGATCACTGTGCTAGTCAGCTTTCTGTTGCCGTAAGAAAAACCTGAGGTAAACCAGCTAATAAAGAGGAAAGGTTTGTTTGGGCTCACTGCTTTAGAGGCTTTAGTCCATGGTCATTTGGCCCTTTGCTTTGGGGCCTGTGGCCAGGCATCACTCATGGCAAGGAGGTTGTGGAGAGCAAACTGTTCACCTCAAGATCAGGAATCAAAAGAGAGAAAGAGGAAAGGGAAAGGGAAAGGTCCTTGTGTGCTCTTCAAGGGCAGGCTCCCAGTGATCTAAGACATCCTGGTAGGGAGGTTAGGGTTAAAGGTAGAGTTAGGGTTATGGTAATATTAGAGTTTCCACTACCCCCCTCACCAAGGTGAGGACCATGCCTTTAACACTAACATCTTTGGAGGTCATTAAAGATCCAAACTACAGCTCTCTGGTTCTTTTCCCATCCTCCCCAATGCCCTGACTCTGTACCTCTACAAACCACTGAATCTTCATCCAGAAGAGTGACAGTCATTCTGCCTCTTTCTTCATTTTTCTCCACATCCATTCCTATGGTATACACACTATTAACCCATCACAAGGGCTTACATAGCTTTTGATGGTCAAAGACAAGTTATTGAGCTTCAAACAGTTTTCTCTTTCAAAGAGCTTAACTCTTACAAATCAATAGCCTTATATCTCAAGACTATTGTGTCTTCATAAACTCCAAAAACTATCTAAGAAACTCATAAGGCATGACTGCTCCATTATCTGTGCTCTTTTTTCCTGCTCAAGGCTTCTTTTGTGAGAGGAGAAAGATATGGATATCCCTACTTCCACAGAGGCCTGAGGCGAGGAAAGGGAGGGAGGAGGTATGAAGGTATATTACCCTATTTAATAAATCTTAATGTTTACCCATCATAGCCCAATTGAATAACTACTGCCAAAATACCCATTCTTACAGAACAGTCCTGGTTGTGTCTAGGTATTTGTACGTGCACACTTGCCTAGAAAACAGTGTGGGAAGGGTGCCATTGAATACTAGATGGCTGGGAAGCAGGATTCTAGTTAATTATGGATTTCTGAATTATTCAAATGTTCTTCTCTGAACATGAATTGGTATTATTGTTAAAAATAATAAATGTGTTTTAAAGAAAGGACAAAAAGCCAGGCATGGTGATGTACGCTTGTAATCCCCACGCTTGGGAGGCGGAGACAGGAGGATCTCGCAGGTTCAAAGTCAGCCACGCTGGCTTAAAAGACCCTGTTTCCAAATAAAAAAGATATAAAATAGGTCTGGGAGTGCATCCTGGAGGTAGAAGGGTTTCCAGGAACCCCAGTACCACACAAAAAAAGAAAAGAAAAGAAAGGACAACAAAAGTAAAATAAACTTGCTGCACATTTTGCATTGCATTTCTGCCACAGCCAAGGAAATTGATGCTAAAGGCAGATGATGAAGAGCAATCCAGGTCACCACCATTCTGTCCTAGGACAGGTCCAGGGCTCAGGCCTGGGATCTCAGGCAGAGCACCCAGCACTTATGTATCTATCTATGCTTTTTTGTCAAATAGTTGATTTCTTGGGATACTCTCTAGCCCAGCATACCCCCTTCTCCAAGCTCCAGTGGTTTCAAATACCATTCTCACTACTGTGACTTAAAATACCTGATGGCCACAACTTAGAAGAAGGAAGATTTATTTGATCACAGTCTGGAGATTTCAGAGGTTTTAGTGTAGGCCTTATCTGTGGAACTCAGGGCATTAAAGAAGGAAGTAGAGAGTGGATGAAGGAGGTCTATGGACGTATATATTGTCCCCAAGACGACAACCCAGATGACGTACCTCCTCTAGCCACACCCTACCACACCCTGCTTATGTTTTCACCCAATAAATCTATTAATTCACAAATTAATTTATCCACTGATGAGATTAGCACCCTCCTGATGCAATCATAAAACCTCTAAACATCAACAAATGAGCACTTTCAGGGAACATTCTATATCTAAACCATAAAACCAGTTCTGAAGAATAGGTAGTTTCTAGAATCCAGATTTTGAAAATCCTATGATTTTATAAGAGGCTCAGAGTGTCATCCTGTATCCAGCTGGGAATGGAAGACTCCAGAAAATCTCACTTCACACACTCTCTCAGAGGACAGAAGGCCACTTCTGGCTTCAGTTGAGTCTCAGAACTGGATTCGCTTGAACTCCACCATGTCTTCTAATTGCCTAGTGGACAGGCAAAAAAAAACAGCCTTTTACAGCATCCATGTCCTATTCCCCTGACCCTGTGAACAGGTCATAGACCAAAGGGACACTGTAGGTGATGATCTTGAGATGGATAAATTATTTTGAATTGTCCAGGTAGGTTCAACTTTGTGAGAACAAGTCTCCTCCTGTGTTGACAATTCAGATTGTCAACTTGACTATATCATGAAACACCCAAGATTATGTGACTTTGGGTGTATTGTTAAATGATTGGCTTATGTAACCACTGATTGAAGGGGAAGTCCTGCCTTGAATGTAGGCAGCACAATTCTGAAAGATGTAGGACCTAGAAAAGGAGAGAGCTGTGTGGATGATGTGTGGTTCTTCCTGAGAAAAATTCATTCATTTTCACCTGGGATATTGGCCTTTAGCTCTTTGAACTGGACTTTCACCAAGGTTTTTCCATAGAGTTTTCTGGCACTTCCATCTTCGATTGAGGCCACATTATCAGTTGCTCCTATTCTGAGACTCCATCTCTCAGACCACTTGACCACCTGCTGCTTCAGCTCTTCACATGAAGGTGGCCACTGGGGACTACACTGTCTTGGACAAACTGTAAGCTGATTTGATAAATCTCCTTACCATACATATATCCTGTGGGTTCTGGTACTCTGGGAAATCCTGACTAATACATCCCATAAGAGGCAGTGAAGGAGGAAATACCATAACAGGAAAGGAGAGTGATGGGGCTTTGGAAGCAGATTGGACTAACATTGCAGAAATGAACAGCATAAAAGCTGGAAGGAATGGTAAACTGATTCCACCCTGGTACCTTCAGAAGGATCCAGCCCTGTTGATACCTTGAACTCAGATTAGTGAGACACAATTCAGGTTTCTTCAATCCCCACATTAAATGTGTATTATTTTAAACTATTAAGCTTGTGAAAGAAAATGGTAACTGAGAGTAGCAGGACACAAGAATCCTGCTGACTTGATCCCCACTGTCCCAAAAACTGAACACTACAAAGCAAAATAAAATAAGGAGCAGAGGAATAAGAATATTAAACTCAAGTGACAAGTGACAAAAAGAAAATAACTGGAAGACCTTCCAGAGTGTGGGGGGGAGCTCTGCCCACAGTGGCAGGTGCTGACTCAAGCACAGGATTCCTGCACAGTAGCGCTGACCAGTGAGGCAAGGAGAACAAAGGATCTGAAGGGAGAAGCAGCAGACACCCGGTATGTAAGTCAGTTGGCCTGAAGACCTGCAACAGCACATGGGAACTAACCACGCCACACTAGAAATAGACACTCACCACATTCATGGGGGCCTCTGTAACATCATCAATGTAGGGACAGCCCAGCACACCACACCCACCAGAGTCCCAGCCAGTGAGCCTCATTGAAAGTGTGAGTAAAGCTACAGCCTAACAGGGTGATGTGCCCCCAGGGACTTGTGCAGCCACAATAAACTCCCTGGGCCTGACATCTAATGGTCAAACTCAGTAAAGGCAGAGTGCCGACAGAGAGTACCACACTCTCTAGAGGCTCAGAGCTGGCCTCAGTAACACTACCTCCCATTTGTGTAGAGCGCAGGGAAATCAGACCTGACCAACCCAAAATGTGGAGCATAGAGGCTCCCACATTAACAGTGGCAGAGAGAGACTGAGACTCCATACCTGCAGAAAGCAGAAGGGTGACTTGTACTTAATACCTAACACAGCTAGATCTGTAGTGTACACTTACATAGACTTAGAAAATCTCAGAGAACCAAACTCACAGCAGGAAGGGTGCTGGTGGTATTCAGTATATGCACAGAAAAAGACTGCTGCAGACCTATATGCCTGATTGTCATTTAAATGCAGAATTGCATTAATTTGAGGTTGAGCTGACACCTAAAAACTGAGAGAAATACATCAAAAGCAACAGGTGCAAACGTCTGAAGCCATGAAAATGAGGAATAACAAAGGAGCAATGAGCACCCACAACTCCACAACTACAGAACCTGATTACAGAGAACTGCAGAGGTCTCCAGAAGGTCAAATTAGAAATGTAACTGTAGAATTAACACAGGAATTCTGAAAAGAATTTAGAGAGTCTGAAAGAAATAAAGGATGCAATCACTGAAGTAAAGGCATCTATTCAAACTATAAACAACTGCTTAGACCATATGGAAAGTAGAATCTCACTCCTAGAAGATGATCACTCCAAAAATGAATATAGTTTATAACATAGAAAAAACAATTCAAAAGCAGGAACTAGACATTGAATAAATATGGGCTCATCTCAAAAGAGCTAATTTGAGAATAATAGGTATAGCAGAGGTAAAAAAAAAAATCAAAACTAAGGAGCTCAACAATCTCTTCAAAGAAGTAATCACAGAAAACTTTCCAAATATAGAGCAAGAGATTGATACACAGGTACAGGAAACTTATAGAACCCCCTTTAGACAAGATCAGAGAAAAGGTTTTCCATGCCACATAATAATCAAAATGACCAATGTAGAAGCTAAGGAGAGAATCTTAAAGGCAACAAAAACAAAAGACAAAGTGACATTCAGAGGGAAACCAATTAGAATCACTCCAGGCTTCCCAAACCAAGTCATAAAAACCAGAAGGGCTTAGAGTAATATATTCCAAACTCTGAAAGTAAACAACTTGCAGCCATAAATTTCCTACCCAGCAAAAATATCTCTCAAATTAGATGGGGAAATAAAATTTTTCCATGACAAGCAGAAGCTGAAGGAATTTATGTCTTAAAAACCAGCACTAGAGAAAATACTCAAAGAGATCAACTACAAAGAAGAAACAAGAAATTCACGCCAGACCAGAGAAACAAGAATTTTCATCCAGCAGATAACTAAAAAGAGAAGAACAAACAATATTTCATACAGAAGTAAAATCTCAACATGTTGGGAATTAAAAATCATCTCTCAACAATCACACTGAATGTAAATGGCCTCAACTCCCCAATTTAAAGACATAAAGTGGTAAAATGGATTAAAAACCAGAATCCATCTATATGCTGCTTGCAAGAAACACACCTTACAAGTAAAGATAGCAACAAACTCAAGTTAAAGGGTTAGAGCAAGGTGATCCATGCCATCAGAACATGAAGACAGGCAGGAGTAGTAATTATGATTTCAGATAAGTTAGACTTCAAGTCCAAGCTTATAAGAAGGAAAAATCCACCATGAGGAAATAACAATAATCAATATTTATGTTCCAAACTTAGGTGAAGCTACTTTCATAAAACAAACTCCTTGTGATATTAAGTCACATATAAATACAATACAATGATACTGGAAAATTTCAACATACCTCTTACACCATTAGATCGATCTTTTAGAAAAAGGTCAGTAAAGATACCTCAGACCTAAAGAACACTATTAATCAAACGGACCTGTTAGACACATATAGAATTTTCCACCCATCTACAGCAGAGTTCACATTTTTCTCAGCAGCTCATGGAACCTTCTCCAAAATAGATCACAGCCTGGGACACAAAATGAGAACTATCAAATTCAAAAAACGTGACATAATTCCCTGTCTCTTTTCAGACCATAATGGTATAAAACTAGAAATCAACTATAAGAAGACTCAAAGAAACCACATAAAGATGTGGAGACTGAACACCACATTTCTAAATGAAGAATGGGTCATAGAAGAAATAAGGGGTGAAATCAAGAAATTCACAAAAACAAACAAAAATAGAGATACAACATATCAAAACTTCTGGGACACTTTGAAGACAGTATTAAGAGGAAAATTTATAGCACTGAGTGCCCACATAAGAAAAACAGAAAATCATCAAATAAACAACTTAATGACACACCTCAAATCCCTTAAAAAACAGGAACAATCTGAACCCAAAGCCAGTAGAATACAAGAAATTATCAAAATCAGAGCAGAAATAAATGAAGTAGAGAACAAAAAAATACAGAAAATCAACAAAACCAAAAGCTGGTTCCTCAAAAAACTTAATAAGATAGATAAACCACTAGCCGATTTAACTAAAAAAGAGAGAGAGAATCAACCCAAATCTTGAAGATAAGAGATGAAAAAGGAGATATCACAATTGACAGTGCAGAAATCCAGAGGATTATCAAAAATTACTTTGAAAAACTATACTCCAACAAAATGGAAAATCTGGAGGAAATGGACAACTTTCTAGATAAATACAACCTTCCTAAACTAAGTCAAGAAGCATCAAAAACTTAAACCAACCAATAGCAATAAAAGAGATTGAAATAGCAATAAATGCATTACCATCGAAGAAAAGCCCAGGACCAGATGGTTTCCAGAAGACCTGATCCCAATACTCCTCAATCTATTTTGTGAAATAGAGAGAAACGGGACTTTCCCAAATACATTCTACGAAGCCAAAATCACATTAATACCAAAACCAAATAAAGACAGTTCAAGGAAGGAAAACTACAGGCCTATATCTTTGATGAACTTGGACACAAAACTGCTAAACAAAATACTAGCAATACGCATTCAAAACCACATCAAGAAAATCATACACCATAGCCAGGTAGCCTTCATCCCAGGGATGCAAGGCTGGTTCAACATACAAAAATCAATCCATGTAATACATCACATAAACATTCAAAGACAAAAATCACATGATCATTTCATTAGATGCTGAAAAAAGCCTTTGATAAAGTCCAATATCCATTTATGATAAAAGCACTGCAGAGAATCGAGGTAGAAGGAACATATCTCAACATCATAAAGGCAATCTACAATAAGCCCATAGCCAACATCATATTAAATGGGGAAAACTTTGAGAATTCCCCCTAAAACCAGGAACAAGACAAGGATGTCCATTACCATCACTTCAATATAGTACTTGAGACTCTAGCCAGAGCAATAAGACAAGAAAAGGAAATCAAAGGAGTACAAATAGGAAAAGAAGAATTCAAACTTTCACTATTTGCAGCTGACATGATACTATACCTAGAAGACCCAACAAACTCAACCAAAAGACTTATAGACCTCATCAACAATTTCAGCAAAGTATCTGGATACAAAATCGATCTCAACAAATCAGAAGCTTTTATGTACACCAACCATAAGTCCACTGAAAGAGAAATCAGAAAAACCCTTCCACTCAAAATTTCCCCCCCCAAAAATAAAATTCTTAGGAATAAATTTAACCAAGGAGGTAAAAGACCTCTACAAAGAAAATTATAAAACATTGAAAAAAGAAATTGAAGAAGACCTTAGAAGATGGAAAGATCTTCCCTGTTCATGAATAGGCAGAATAAATATTATCAAAATGGCCATACTCCCAAAAGTGATCTACAGATTCAAAGCAATACCCATTAAGTTACCAAGATCATTCCTTACAGACATAGAAAAATCAGTACTTAAATTCATTTGGAACGACAAAAAAACCAGAAATACCAAAGTAGTTCTCAGCAACAAAAACCATGCAGGAGAAATCACCATACCTGACTTTAAACTATACTAAAAAGCCACTGTAATAAAAGCAGCATTGCACTGGCACAAAAACAGACATATAGAACAATAGAGCAGGATGGAAGATTCAGAAACAAATTCACACACTTTTAGCCATTTGATATTTGACAAGGGGCCAAAAACATATATTGGAAGAAAGATAGTTTGTTCAACAAATGGTGTTGGCAAAACTGGTTAACCATATGCAGAAAAATGGAAATTAATCCCACTTTCTCACCCTGCACAAGAGTCAATTCAAGATAGATCAAAGACTTGGAAATTAGATCAGAGACCTTGAGGCTCCTTGAAGAGGGCATAGGTTCAACAACACTGCAACACAGATAGGTACAGATAAAAATTTTCTCAACAAGACTCCAAAGGCACACCAAACTAAAAGGTGTATCAATACATGGGACTGCATGAAACTGAAGAGCTTCTGTTCAGCAAAGGAAACAATCAGGATCCTCAACCGAGAGCCAATAGAATGGGAGAAGATTTTTACCACCTATGTCTCAGATAAAGAACTAATATCTAGAACATACAAAGAGCTTAAGAAACTCAACACTAAAAAAACAAATAATCTAATAAAAAAATGGGCAAGTAAACTCAGACACTTCATGAAAGAAGAAATTCAAATGGCCAATAAATGCATGAAAAAATGTTCAACATCACTGGCAATCAGAGAGATGCAAATCAAAACTACCCCGAGATTTCACCTAACTCCAACTAGAATGGCCATCATTCAAAACACAAACAACAATTGCTGGTGATGATGTGGAGAATTGGGAACCTTAAAACATTGTTGGTGTGATTATAAATTAGTGTAACCACATTGGAAAACAGTTTGGAGAATCCTCAGAAGAATGGGAACAAATCTACCATTTGATCCAGCAATACCACTTCTGGGTATCTACCCAAAAGATAGGAAACCAAACTACCAAACTAATCCTTGTGTATCTATGTTCATAGCTGCACAATTCACCATAGCCAAACTATGGAACCAGCCAAGATGCCTATCAACAGATGAATGGATTACAAAACTGTGGGATATGTACACAATGGAATTTTACTCAGCCATCAAAAAAATTATATCATTTTCAGGAAAATGGATGGAACTGCAGGACATTATGCTAAGCAAGGTTAGTCAGTCACAGAAAAGTAAGAAAATGGATGTTTTCACTAATATGTGAAAGCTAAGGTGAAATGGGTCATAGGAGGAACTCCAGGTGAAAAAGGAGATCCTACAGAGGAGCAAACAAGGCAACCTAACTGAGGGGATGGGAGGGGGAAGAAGGAAACTCTCTAAAGCACATGATGTATATAAAAAAAACATATAGATGTCAATCATTAAGCCAAGCATGGGGGGAGGGAAGGGGAGGGAATGGGATGGGGAGGGGCTAGGATTTAACGGGGTGATGTGTGCATGTATATCTACACAAGCTTTTTATCCCATTAAGATGTATGAATTAAATGCACCAAAAAAAAGCTTGTGAAAACTTACAGCAGCAAGAGAAACCCCTGCTTTCTATGCCCCTCATCCTGTGAGACAACAACTGTATTCTTCAGTGATATCTTGCCAGTTACAACCTAATAGCCCCAGTGGCTGGAACACTGGTCATTGAAATGCATGGTTGACATATGCACCTGCAGAGATGGGGTCCAGAGAGAGCCCTGAACAAGGAACACACACCTTATCTGGCTTTGATTTCACTTGCTGCTGGGGCAGGAATTTCAATACTACCATCTTTAGCAGGGAGCCAAGTGTACATCCTGTGGGCAACAGGGATTAGTAATGAGAGGTTACCACCACCCCCAGTCAGAAACAGCAGACTGAAATTTAAAAGCCAGCTGTTCAAAAAAGGGTCATGTTAGGCTGGGGCTCCCAGCTTCGATGTTACAGGCTTGACTTCCAGGCCTGACTGTCCTACTATTACAGGCTTGACTTACAAGACTGACTGTCCTAATGCCCCACTGTGCTCATGCAAGGAGTCCTTTAAATAGTTTGCATTTCCTGCTTTTCATCTGTAATGTCAGAACTAACCATGCTTTCTTTCCAGGGGTGTTACAAAATCATTGAGTCACATTAAGTCTGTGCTCATTTTCACACTGTTTATAACTAGACAATGGCTGGAGCCGGGAGCCTGGTAGGTGAGTTCAGATATCTTGGAGCCAGGTGAGAGAGAAATACCATAGCTGTACATTTGCTGAAACATGAGCATTTGACACACAGCCTGGTGAGGGGGCTGAAGAAAAGAAAGGAAGACTGTTTTAGAAAAGACAGAACCTAAGTTAGATTGGCTACATAACTCACCTCCACAGAGCAGGCTACTTAAGTGTTTTCAAATGTTTAGCCCGATGAAAATTTCTTCAAAGTGAAATGTAGATAGAAGTCTAACATGTAAAATTAATAAAGGTGACATTATTCAGATCGATGTGGGGAACAGATGTGGGCCCCTGGCCAGGCCCCCCGCAGCTGCCCCAAGAGGCTCTCTAGAAAACCTACATAGAGCACAGGGGAAGCTCAGTTGGAATTCCACTATTTGATCCATCTTGTAGCTGTTGGTCCCATCAATGTTAGAATGTTTTTAATGAAAACTGGAACCTCTAACATGAAAAAACAGAGGTCCAGAATTATTGCCTCATTGGGCAAATGTCAAACTCATACCAGAGCATGAATTATGGAGCAGAAGGGAGCTGTAAGGGTCCTATAAATCGACTCCCTTGTTTTCCATCACCAAACTCCTGACTCACAGCCCTGTGTTATTCATGTTAAACCACATGGCCTCTCCCACTTTCTCACGCTGTTACATGCTTCCCTCTATCATACCCCTGATCTGTCCTTTTATAGCTTAACCCCTTCAGGCCTCCCTTCTCTTCTATCACAACCACATTCATTCCGTGATGTGCATCTTTTAAAAATCCCTCTTACTTCTAATACGCCTCCCTGTTAATATCCCATCATTTTAGAATGGTAGAAGTTAAATGCTGATATCTCCCAAAGGCAATCTCATTCCAATCACTAAAGAAGGGCCAGAGAAGAAGAAAAGAATTCTATAAAACAACACAACTTATAAAAGCCTAAGATCCATACACGAGCTCATTTCACTACTTGCAGACTTGAGAAAGGGATTCTGACAGCTGGTCACTAGTTCTGATTATGTCCACACCCTGGTGGCCCTGAGCCATCGAGCCCCTTGTTTGTAACGTCTTTTAATCTCACTCTGCACCATCCCCTGATTATATCCTGTGATGTGACTCCTGCCTGGCAGCATAGAAACTCTGCAAGGTGTGGGGAAGAATAGCAAAGATGCTCTGGAAGTAAAGGAGAACAAGCATGAGCTACTTACTCAGAGCTGGATGTAGCAAAGGGGTGAGCCAGTTACTTGCATGCTGGCAGAGACTCCAAGGCAGGCAGAGGCGTGCAGAGCCTTATAGTGAAAGGAAGGCTTCAGATGTGCCTGATGGCAGTGTAGGTCTAGGAAGCTATAGGTGGGCTGATAAGAGGAGTGACCCATGAGATTGTTTGGGGGCATATATGGCTCTTTTCTGATTGCTCCTGCATTACAAGTAGGGGAGAATATTAAAGAAAAAACTGTCAGCTCTAAATTGAGTCCTGGCCCTCTGGGACTGATTGTTACCAGCATTATTGTTTGGCTTTTTGTCTAGTTAGGAGAGTGCTGTGGTCTGGATATTATTTAAATATGCTCTGAAATTTTGTGTAAGAATTTTGGCCCTCATGTCCTTGAATTGGTAGACCTAGTGACAGATCTTTAGGTTAGTTGAGGACATGATCTTGAAAGGGACTGTATTAGTCAGCTTGGCATCTCTATGACCAAAATACCTGACAAGAAAATTAGAGAAGGAAAGGTCTGTTTGGCTCAGGTGTTCAGACATTCAGTCCATGGTTGGCTACCTCCAAGGGAGAGACATTGAGACAGAAAAGCTGCTCAACTCCTGGAAACTAGGAAGCAGAGAGGGAACAGGGATAGATCTAGTCCCCAAGGCCACTCCCAGCGACCTACCTCCTCAAGCCACCCCCTACCTGCCTTCAGTTACAACCAATAAATCCATTCAAATTGTTAATCCATCACATGGGTTTATCCACTGATGAAGTTAGAGCGCTTATGATTACATAGCCAGACTATAAGAGGGATTGTGGGACTCCAGTCTCTTTCTGGTTTCTTACTTAGATACATGATCTCAACTCCTTCACACGCTCCTGCCATCTGCCATGGGGCCCTCACCAGAGCCTGCTTCATGCTGCTTAGGCTTGCACACTTCAAAACCGTGAGCAGAATAAAGTAAACTGCATCCGGTATTTTGTTATGATAATGAAAATATACTTATACATGGAGACAGCAGTCTGACTTCTTACATTTATATATTTATTCCTGATTTATACAGAGCAGATTAGTTGCTGGGCTGATTTCTGTAGAAAATGAGTTGGTTTCCTGGACAGGGTTCTGTAGGTTGTCAATTAGAGGGTTTTAAATTTATAGGTTGGCTACTGTCCATTTCTCTACTCAGTCTCTTAGGCAACTTAAGCAAACAGGTATCACATACTCTACCCACATCCAGAGGACGGAGGATGATATGCCCACACCCTAATCCCCTGAACTTATAAAAAGGACCTTATTTGGAAAAAGGGACTTTGAAGATAGAATTAAGCTAAAGATCTCAAGAAGAGATCATTCTGGCTTACCCAGGTAAACCCTTAACACAACAACAGTGTCCTTCCAGGAGATAGAAAAGAGAAGACCAAGAGAGAAGGGGAAGGCCAGGTGAAGGCCATGACAAAGACAGGAGTGATACTGCCATTAGCCAAGGAAGGACAGAAGCCTCCAGAAAATGAAGCCACCTAGGAAGGAGTTCCCCCTAGATCTTTCAGAGGGCCTGGCCCTGATGACACCTTGATTTTGTATTTTTTGTCCCCAAGACTGGGAGAGAATAAATCTCTATATTTATTCATGCATTTCGTCATGTATCAGTTTGTCATAGCAGCCCTAGGAATCTACCACAAGGGTTCTTCTAGGCATGTGCATCATAACTTTATTTCTGCAGTCCTGTGTGGCCTACAGGAAGAGTCATAGAGGAAAAGGATGCTTTCTAGACTTGGTTAAAAAAATTCAAGAAGCCAGGCATAGTGGAGCATGCTTATAATGCCAGTACTTGGGAGGCTGATTCAGGAGAAGTGAGGTCTTCTTCAACTTAAGTAGACATTGTTTCAAAATAAAGAATAAAAAAATATGGCTGGGGGACGGTAGAATGTCCCTGGGTTCCATCCCCAGTAGCACAAAAAAATTCAAGATATTCAAAAAGAAATTGAAAAAGTTAAATATTTGAATATTTTAAAATAACTTCCAAAGTTCACATTTTGAAAACAAATATCCAGATTTATTTTTATTTTCTCCTAGATGTGTGGCCTTTTAGAGATAGTATCTTCTTTTAAATATGATCAGTAGTCCCTAGAAGGAAAATCTCTGGCTATTTGCTTAAATGTAGTAGCCATAATCATTTATATAGCAACAATTAATAATAAATATAGAACTTAATTATAGTGCTGGGATAATATGCACAGCAGGGCCATACATAGACCTGTTAGCCGAGAGCCCATTATGTGGTAAGGCTTTATGTATTTTAGTATCGTTAATGGGATTTGTCAAATTACCATTGTAATACATTCTCCCATGTCTTGGAGAATTTCTCATTATCATCATCTCTTGCCCTCTTTACCCATGTGTTCTGGTTACTTCTGAGTTAATTATAGCATTTTAGAAACAAATAAAGATGCCTACAGCAAAATAAATATTCCATTGCTTCCCAAATCAAAACCCCAAATTGCTTCCCAAATCAAAACTCTAGATTTATTACTACTTTTCCCAATGCAGTATCCTTGTCATGTGAATCCTTTGTTTCTGATTGACTCTAATGGTATTTTTATTTTCAAATAATAGGCACTGCAGATATGATTAACATGCATAACAAATAATACTGGAAATTCACAGCAGAGTATTCCCAACTGCAGCACACAGCTGTCATCACAGTGCCCACAGATTATTCCAAAAACATGTCCTTAATCACAAGTGGGCAAATTCCCAAACACAAAAGGGCAAACATACCAGAGAACAAATTGGTATATTTACCTGCAGGTGACTCATGAGTTCACATTCTTTGATCCCAGCTCTGTTCCATTTCTGTCCTCAGGAGAAAGTCCCTGAACAAGAACCTGCTGATTGGCCACCTAACAGGAAGACACCTCCATACTCTATGTGAGCGCCCCCTTCTCTCCTCTTGGCAGATAAAGAACGACAAGTAGAAGAAATGGTTGGGTCCAGGCATGAAGGAATGTTCTCTTGTAACTGATCTAGTCATTGTACTTCAGAGAAGAACTTCTGAAGTCACCTACTTTTCAACAAGATCAAATACAAACATGTGTCTGGGACCTTCAAAATGTGCACTTCCTAGGACTGACTACTTCCAGCTATTGATCCTAGGAAAATACGAGTAGCATGCAAAAGAACATATGTCAGTGTTACTTCCAGTCTCACTACCATGTGCAGGGAGGCGCAGGGGAAGGAGGTGGGACCTCGAGGGATCATAGCAAGTGTGTGTGCATTTACTTCACCATGATGTAGGGTTATAATGCACTGATAAAAGTACCTTTCTGAGAAAAAGAAAGGGTCTGAAAGCAACCTAAATGTCCAGCCATCGAAAAGTAAATAAATTATAGTAGAGCTGAATAGTGAAAAATCAGACTCATTAAAAATGAGGCTAAAAGAATGTATTCCTAGACCTGGAAAATGTTTATTACACATTTTTAGTAAAATTTTGTTTTAGTTCCCTATGGCCGCTATGCAGAGTAACACAATTTTAGTTCCTTAAGACAATAAAATTTTATTATCTTGCATTACTAGGGGTCAAAAGGTAAATGGGTCTTTCTGGGCTAAAATCAACATCAGCTGACTTAGTTCTTTCTGCGGGATGTTGAGTAGAGGTTTGGTGGTAGTGGTTGTTTCTCTTACCTCACCAGCTTCTAGAGACTGCCTGCATAACCTGGCTCATGGCCCCCCATTTTCTAGCCTCAAAACCAGGAGTGTCTTGAAATCTCTTCTGTGACATTGATCCATAGTCTGTTGTCACACCTGATTCTCTGGCTATTTCCTCCTCTCTGTGTAACCCTTGTGATCACATTGGATTCACAGTAATAATCCAAGATAATCTCCCCATCTTAAATTTCTTAATTAAAAATGCAAAGTTCCTTCCACATAAGGTAACACATTTTTACAAAGTCTAGGCATTAGTAAATGGACATTTGGGGAAGAAGCATTATTTTGTCTGCTATAAAAGTTCAAGTTGTAGAATAAGATAGATAAGTTGGGTTCCAGTTTTCTGTCTGAGGCAAAAATTATATAAATATTAGTTTAAAGACACTCCCTCATGGCAAGGGTTCTGAAGCCCTATGCCAGAAACTTGAGCCAGAGGAAAGATATATTCTTTAATCTACCACACTCAGCCTTTGCAGCTCACAAGCCAGGAAGAGGCCTGTCTCAGTCTGATTTATGCTGCAATAAGAGAATCCCCAAAACTGCAGAGGTTATAAAGAACAGGAGTTAGTTTCTTACAGTTCTGGAGGACAGGAAGTCCAAGGCCGAGGTCTCTACAACTGGACAGGGCCTTCTTGCTATCCCATCACATGAAAGAAGGCAGAAGGGGCAAGGGAGCCCGAACCTCACTCTTACCACAAACTCAATCCCACAATGACAGACCTACCTCGCGATGACAGTGATATAACCCGATCACTTCAGAAAGGTCTCATTTCTCAATTCTAGCGACACTGGGGACTAAATTTCTAACATGTGCAACTTCAGGGACAGATTCAACCCATATCAAGATCTGGCCTGCTTTTCTCTCCTCTCTGCTCTTAGACGCTTTCATTTAGGGATACATACAACCTAGCATAGGTGTACCAAGAGGAAGAGAGGAGAATGGAAAAGAAGACACATGACTGGCTACTATTCACTCATATTATCTCGCACCCCAGGTATATGCCAAATATATATTCTTGGTTCCTGGCCTTAAAAATTCATATGAGAACACCACCACCCCTGTCACAGTCATTGCACATCTCAGATTTTTATTTACATTTCTACTCAACAAATAGGTAGTGAGTCCCCACAATGTATGAGCACCAGATAAGGCTCTAAAACAGAAAAGGCCAAGTATTCACAGTGTCCACTCCTGGGAGTTTAGAGGTTAGCAAGTGAAAGATGTGTTTTGTTTTGTTTTGTTTTGTTTTGTTTTGTGGTACTAGGGCTTGAACCCAGGGGCATTCTACCACTGAGATACAACCTCAACTCTTTTTATTTTGATACAGGGTCTCGCTAGGTTGATGAGAGTATCACTATTTGTGAGGCTGTCCTCAAACCTGCAATCCTTCCATCTCAGTCTTAAATTCTGGAATAATAAGCATGTACCACTACTCAGCCAGGCTGAGAGATATTGAATTACTGCTTAAATAGTTAGCTATTCCATCACAACTGTGCATCAAAGGAAAAGACCTGGATTCTGGGTGAGTTGGAGACAAGAGACCTAACCCACACTCTGGGATCAAGAAGGGTTAACTACAAAAAAGAGTATAAAAGTTTCTATAGAAACTGAAAGTGGAACTACCATATGATCCAGCAATCCCAATACTGGGTATATATACAAAATAATAAAAAAAAATCAGAATGTCAAAGAGACTTCTGCAGTCCCATATTTATTACAGCAGTATTCACAAGAACAAAATGTCCAATCAACCTACATGTTCATCGGTAGATAGACAGATAAATAAGCTGTGGTATGCATACTCAATGAAATATTATTCTGCCATAAATATAAGGAAATGCTGTCACTTGCAGCAACATGTGTGAAGCTGGAGGACACTCTGTGAAGTGAAATAAGCTAGGCACAGAAAAACAAGTACCACATGCTCTCATTCATGGGTGGAAACTAAAAATGTCTATCTCATACAGAGGGTAGAACAGCAGTTGCCAGAGAATACAAAGGGTCAATGGGATAAGGGTATAGAGAAGGATTATTTAACAATACATAAACACACTTAGAGAGGAAGCTTGATTCTCATTTTCAATAGCACAGTAAGGTGACTATAGTTAACAATAACATATGGCATATTTCTAAATAGTAGAAAGGATTCTGAATGTTCCCACACACACACACAAAAAAAAAAAACAGATCTTGGAAGTAATTAATTTGCCAGTTGCCTTTGACTTTATCATTACACACTGTATACAACTATCAAAATACCATACTGTGAAGCCATTGGGCATGGTGGTACACACTTGTAGTCCCAATACTTGGGAGGCTGAGACAGGAGAATCTGGGTTCGCAACCAGCCTCAACTACTTAGTGAGGCCCTCTACAACTCAATGAGGCCCTGTTTCAAAATAAAGAATAAAAAATATGGCTGGGTGTGTAGCTCGGAGGTAGAATGCCCCTCGGTTCCATCCCCAGTACTGAAAAAAAATACCATGCTGTGCCCCAAAAATGTGTATGCTTTCTACATATCAGTTTAGGAAATGGGTCAAAGGTGACCTGGGAAGCTACAGTCACGGTGAGAATGGTGAAAACACTGGGAAGCCTCTGATCAAGGACCAAAGTAAGGGGCAGTCTGGTGCTTAGGAGACAAGAGAGAAGAGGGTGGGGCTGCAGGGGCCAGGAAGAGGGACCCTGCACATCAGAGAGAGGACTTTAGATTTTATCTAAAGAGAAATGGCGAGTAATCGAGGGGCTTAGCAAGGGGAAATGTGCTCCAATGTATGGTTTAGAAACCCCACGTCAGTACCAACAATGAGCTACCAGGAACTTACACAATTTGGAGAGGTGCACTTGACTGCTGATTCTGTCCACACAAGCTGGGATTGGTGGTGTGGATGTGGGAAGACGTGTAAGAGGGAGGTGTCATAAATGCTGCTCCAGTCTCTGGCTTGAGCAGACTGGTAGTACTTAGAAGGAGTAAACAATAAGTCCAATGTGGGGACAAGGCAGGAAAGACTGGAGTGCAGCATGAGTTTAGTGTCACTAATATGGAACCAATTTCAATATTCTCGTCTCCTATCTATGTAAACATCTTTCAGGGAAAAGAATCTATTTTGAAACGATACCCTATTTCCAAATATTCTTTGGTGCACAGTTCCTCCAGATCTTTCTTTAGTCAGAACAAGAGCTTTTGGGTCCAGTAATAAGGCTGCCAATTCTGTTAGACGTCACCTTAAGCTTAAGAAGTGGTATCAGTCAACCATATTTCTAAAGCTAATATGCATTGTAAATTTTAGCACAAGGGTTGTACTGAACACAAATATGCTTCTTTTATTTTAGGCAAAAAAAAAAATCATGGAAACCTCAACCTGGAAACTGAATTCTATCCTGGCAAAGACTACATCCCTCTGAGATGATTATTACCACCACCTCGCCATTTTCCATATTCAACTTTGATTAAATAATGGGAAACACTTGTATATAATGAGTCCCCTGCAAATGTCAACAGCTGAAGAACTTTTACCCCTAGGTCCCTCTTGCCACATGGCAGGGTTTCCTACTGCACAGTGATTAATGCAGGGGTATGTAGCTAATCTATAGCCATGTTCCAACAGAAACATTTTAATCTTGCTTGTTGTAACCAGAGAGGGACGGAGCATACTGAAATGGTTACTAACCAATTTTCATAATCAAAAAGAATTGTACTATATTGGCCAAAATATTAGTCATGGGATTAGACTCCATCCTCCCCTGAACAGCCTAATCCTCTTACAAATAGCTCAGAGTAATCAGGTTAGCTTCACAGTAAATTTTAGTAAACCCATCACTCTTACAAAGGAATTTCAGAAAAGGGAAGATCAAACAGTTCTTAAAATCCTTGATGCTGATGAAACATTAGGAAATAAATGTCTTCCAAAGCACTTATATAATTGATTTAAGCCAAAATAGCCTAATAAAGATACATTTGCCATCGCGAATGGATTTGTACCATAAAGCCTTCCTGTGCAAACAAATTCCCTGTGCTAGCTTTCAGAACGGCATGACAGTAACAAGAAATGGCACAGGGAAAAGGCTCACCAAGCAACTTTCCTCCTAGCCATTTCTAAAGGCAAACCTCATTTGGCAATGCTATTTAATTACCTGATGACCAAAGAGTATGGCCGGTTGTTTTATGACCTTCTGGCAAATGCAGCATGTTCTCCCAATAGGTAACACCATTTGACAAGAAAAAATAAAGCTCAAGTATTTTAAAGCATGCCGTTTCCTTTGGTAGATTCTCATCAAACCATGCCTTAGGACACCTAAGTCTCTCTTACACATACTCAACTACTAAGCCACAGGAATGTGAGACAATAAATTCCTCCTGTGTAAGCCACAACCCAACCTTCCTACAGTTTACAGAAGGGTTTCAGAAACAAGAACAGGATTGCAAATATGCCACAGGTTTCCACTCAGACTCCTTACTTGACTCTCTCCATGTCATCCTGTATTCTTTTTGCATTATTTGATTTATCCAATCTTCAATCCAGATCCACACCACCAAAAATGGCAATGATAGTGCCTATCTTTATTCAGGTTACCGATAAAAATGCTAACGGTTATAGATCTTGGACTTGATAAAGCAGCCATCTGGTCATTCTTCCCAGGCATCCACCCTAAAGTTCCCTATGGGCTTACCTGAAGCTGAACAGATACACAACCACAACAGTATAGGTCTTGACTGACAGTACACACTCAAACAGGCTCCCCAGGAGAGAGCTATGCAGTTAACATAGACCAAACATGTCAGATGTACTGAGTAACAGTAAATTCACAAGATACACTACTTTAATCAGTTACAATTCACTGAGAACTTGTGGGTTACCTGATAGTCATAAACCTGGAAAGTTCTGTTATTCCCTTATTCCATTCCGATCTTAATTCTTAATATCTATAGCAGTCACATCATATTTCACACAATGCTATAGAGTAGCTCCGAAAGGGTTAAGCCACAGGAGTTCAGGATGCTGGTTTGAGAGCAAAGCAGAGAGCAGGTATGAATGTAGAGATGTCACTAGAGATGGTAGAAAAAGGTTTGCTTTTAATTTATTGATGCATTTTATGTATATAACATGGTGTTTATTGTAATATATTCATAATGTTCATAACTTGGTGACTTTCATATCCATGTACCTCTTCTTTTCTGCCCTCCCAGATAAAGGTTTTATTGAACCAGCTCTTCAGAGCTGTCAAGGTGAGGGGTCACTAGCCATTTCAGCGTCAGCTTGGGGAGGGTCGACTTACTGCATCAGCTTGGAATGGGCCATGCTTCGTTTTCATGGACAGGAAAAACAGCACCAAGCTAAAGCCCAGAAACAGAGAACTGGAGTTTTGTCATGGTGGCAATTTTCCTGGATAAAGCTCATGAGGAGTGATCGGGTGACGGCGTCAGGGTACCATAACGTCCAGTCTTTGGGGGGGTGGCTCCTCCTCTTATGGGTCTTCAGTGAGTAGGGTATGTCTGGTGAGGTTGATATGCTCCCTTGTTCTCTGTTTCTGATATGATTTGGGATGCCCATGTGTCCAGGTGCTCATAATTCTGTGTGATAAGTTGTCGGAAATAATTTATTTATCAATTTGTGCCTTATGGCTGCACTAGACAGATGGCGGTTGTTGACTTGTATAGACAAGGTGTAGAATCATTCAACCTCAGCGCTTGTACTCCAAATGGAATAACTCATGACAAACTACCGCTTCACAAAATAGAATGACTCAGAGATAGTTATGGCCAGAAAACTACTGTTCTATGCATTCTAGAGGAACTCCAAGCAGAGCACAGCCTGATTCCCACAGATTCCAAGACACAATCCTTCCACTGACTAACTCAGAATAATCCTTCTGATCCCACCCCACCTAAACATGAGTTCCAAGACTGCCCCTTCACTGCCATTTGCCCAGAAGAAGCCAAATACTCTGTGAGAAGTAAAAAGATACTACCTAGATAATCATGATCAAAATGATTTATACTATTAATGGAGAGTATTAATGTAATAGTTAATGTATATATCAGCTTATAGTATCCATATATGTGGTCAAATATTATTCAGGGTGTTTCTATGAAGGTGGGTCTTTTGGATAGGGTTTACATTTAAATTAATGGTCTTTGAGTAAAACAGATGGTTCTCCATAATACAGGTGAGCCTTGTACAATCAGCTGAAGTTCTGAATAGAATAAAAGACTAACTTCTGCCCTCAATCAAGAAGAAATGCTACATAAAATCCCCTCCAGACTTGAACCATGACATCACTCTTCCCCAGGTCTCCAACCTGATGACCTTCCAACTTGAACTGCAGGGTTCAGACTAATAAGTCTGGGTCAATTTCTTAAAATAAACATGGTCAATTTCTTAAACTAAATCTCTCTTTATATATGCACATGCATATTCACCTATAAATACCTATGTGTGTGTATATATATACACATACACATATATATACATGCATTGCTTAATAATAGAACTATGTCCTGAGAAATGCAATACTGGGTGGTTTCATCCTTTGCAAACAGCACAGAGTGTATTCATACACACTAGATGTGTAAGTAGATGTGACATCACTAAGCGATTAATCTTATAGGACCACTATTGTATATGCAGTCCGTCAGTGACCACAGTGTGAGTATATGGGCCTCTGTGGGTACACATGTGTTATGTGTGTGCATGCATGTGTGTGTGTGTGTGTGTGTGTGTGTGTGTTGGTTTTTTCTCTGAACAACCTTGACTAGTAAAGTTAAAAAGTATTTTAACATGAAAAGTGCAAAAGTATGCTAATACATTGCACAAAGCCACCATAGGCCCACATTTCTTCAGGCTAATCATGAATAGTATCATAATAGCCTCTTTATTCTCTTTAAGAGAAGAATTCTTCAGATTTCTCCTTTTGGAATACATCCACCTTATTATTTGTCCTTCAGATGTGGGGTAAAAGAAATACAAATATAAATATCTCACCGTCTGAATCACAGGTCAAAGATACAGCCCCTCTCAGTAGAGCAGTCAGAATAACACTAATAACTCCAAGTGGAATTATGAATCAGGCTCATTGGACAAATACATTATATTCCAGGCACAAGAAACCCTGGACAATGAGAGAGATAGGAAACTGATCTTCTCAGGGCAAGGACACCAGTTCAAAGCACTTCTCAGGGAAAAGAAGAGAGGCCATGCTGGTTGTAGGCACTATCAGTGGTGGCCAATTTTCTGTGGCTGTAATAAAGAAGCTTTTTATGACAAATGAGTTCTTAAGAGCGGTCTTGGTCTAATGAGATGGCACCGTAAAGTAACAAACCCACAAAGACCGTAGAAAACAGAATGATGGATAACGCCATGTAACACTGCCAAGTTATCTTCACACTTCAATTACTTGTGGTGATAGGAGACAGACATAATATGGGTAATAAAAAGCCAACAATAACCCAAAACCTAATTTTAGCTAATGGCACAAACTCTTCCCACAAGATCTTTCCTAAAACGGTTGACAGTTTTGCGTTTCCAGAAGAAAGCTGGGGAACCTGCTGGAGTCAATCAGTTAGCAACTCCAGAAGGGCAGTGCAGAGCCATGTCCCCAGAGCGCTCAGAGACGAGCTCCATCGGTCCCCAAGAGGCAGATGTGTATAGGAGACCAGGTTCCAAATCACAACAAAATAACTCTTAGTGCTTAGCTCTTAGCTCACCATAGTGCACACCCTTTTGGCACAATCTCTTCTCTTTGAAAACCCCAATATGAATGGTTAGGTTATAAACAAAAGACTGTTTGATGAGCAAGCCATGAAGACAAGCCAGGCTAGTAGAATAAGCTGACAGATAGTGACAGAAAGTCCTGCGGATGCAGAGAACCTTTCAGAGGCACTGAAATCTGTGTGTACTCTTCAGAGCAGCCATCTTACCCTGCAAAGTGAAGCACTTGCACCTGGACTGGCCAGCTCGCTGCAGCCCTGAGCCTCTTGCCCACACCAGCCTTCTGTTAACAAGCCCTTTCTCCAGGCTGGGATAGCAGTACATGTTTCTAAGGCAGCTACAACTTCTTGACAGTACACCTGACATGAAGACTAGATTCTAAGTGTGTCTAATGCTCCCCATACACTCAGCTACAGATCATTGCAGAGGATGGGTCTATGGGCTGAACTGTCCCCAAAACTCACATGTTGAAGTGTTAACCCCACAGCACACCAGTATGTAACACTATTTGGAAAGGGGATTATTAAAGAAGTCATTAAGTTAAAACAAGGCCATTTTAAATGAAGCCCCCATCTGATATGACTGGCACCTTAAAAAGTGGAAATTCAGATACAAAGACAGGTACACCGAGAGGAAAGATGATGTGGACATAAGGAGGACAGAAGTCATCTACACCCAGAGAGAACAACCCGGACCAAACCTTTCCCCAGCCTCGGAAGCAACCAACCCCGAGAGCAGCTGCATCTCAGACTTCCAGGAATGTGAGACAATAAATTCCTCCTGTGTAAGTCACCAGAATTGTGGGGGTTTCATGATGACAGCTCCAGAAACTAATGCAGGGGTCACGGCAGACCTTGCTGTGGGTTTTTTCTCGCCCAGATAGAGTTTTTCAGTTTTAAGAGGCTCCTTTTTATGTTTGTCATCCCTATAGACCACCACCACTAAACACTCAAAGTTACTACTAATACCCCAGTGAATTGGCACAGAGATACCTACTGCCCAAGACCAAAGCAAGGGAGTGACTTTTAAAAGGAAGAACCAGAATATATGTGCACCCCAGACCACATAATTAGCTCAGGGCAATTGATGAGTATAGACATAGGAATCCATACATGAATATTCATTCACACTGTTGAATATCCATGAGACAGTTGTCTCCCTGTGGAGCTTCAACGCTCCCCTTTCCCTTTATTGTCAGCCCCCTACCATCTCCTTTCCCTGTGATGTCACTCCACTCCAAGGGGAGTTCTTACAGTTCTTTAATTGTCAAATTCACTGGACGGTTTTCACTGCTATTTTTTCTGAACCTTGACATTCTAGCCCCTCCTCCTGGTTGAAAGTCTCCGCTCTCATTTTTATCACAATAAGCCAGCTCTCTGCCCATGCCTCTGATGAATATCTCTTGGTCTCTGCCATGGAATATGATTCCTCCAATTGCCTCAAAAATATTACTGCTTCTCGTGTTTGTCTCAGCCCACTTCTATCAATACATAATTTTTCTTATCGTTTAGATACTGGTGACTCCCACATCTTGGTGATCCACCAAGTGTCCCACCTTCTTACTCCTGCATTCAGCCGGGCGCTGTATGTACAGATTTCTGATACAGGAGCGCTACATGGATTCTACTTCCATTCCAAGAGAGAGAATGATTTCCACGGCTCTTCCTGCAGTTCCTTCTCAGCGACATCTCCATCCTCTAGAGGAGAAGGCACACATTTTGTTGGCCTTTACACCAGAAGTACCTGAGAGTCTGCATTGCCTGTAGACAAAATCTTACTGTGGCATGCACAATCTTCCCTGGCTCTAGTTTGTTTTTCCAGCTTCAACAGCAATCTCTCACACCCAGTCGGAGCAGACAACCTCTTCTTTCTCAGATATTTCTAGACTTTTGCTCATATTTTCCATGCTTAGGAAATCTTTCCTTCCTAATCTGCTTTAGGAAGAGGTACTCATTCTCCTGAGATTAAAACAACAGCCCGGGTGGTGGCGCACACACTTGTAATCCCAGCAATTAGGAGGTTGAGACAGGAGGATCACAGTTCGCAGACAGCCTCAGCAACTTAGTGAGACACTGTTTCAAAAATAAAGAATAAAAGCTGGGCGTGGTGGCGCACACTTGTAATCCCCGCACTTGGGAGGCTGAGACAGGATCATGCAGGTTTGAAGCCAGCCTCACTGGTTTAAGAGACCCTATTTCCAAATAAAATATAAAATAGTTCTGGGAGTGTAGCCCGGAGGTAGAAGGGTTCCATCCCGAGTACTACCAATAAATAAATAAATAAATAAATAAATAAATAAATAAATAAATAAATAATAAAGCCAGGCTTGGTGGCGCACACTTGTAATCCCCCTGCCCTTGGGAGGCTGAGACAGGAGGATCGCACAGGTTCGAAGCCAGCCTCAGCCACTTAGCGAGGCTCTCAGCAACTTAGTGAGACCCTGTTTCCAAATAAAATATAAAGAAATAAGTCTGGCAGTATATCCTGGAAGTAGAAAGCCTCTGGGTTCCACCTCCAGTACCATAAATAAATAAATAAATAAATAAATAAATAAATAAATAATAAAAATAGAGCAGGGGGTGTAGCTTGGAGGTAAAATGCCCCTGGGTTCCATCCTCATACCCACAAAACAACAACAATAACACCATTCCTTCTCTCTTTCTCCCAAACCTTGCCCAGGCAGGACTCCACCACATTCTATGCTCTCATTGCATTTTACAATCTTCACTGTTGCAGTGTTCATATTGTGTCCTGGCCCTTTGCTTGTGAATCTTTCTTCCCTCTCATCCCATGAGCCACTGCAGATGCCTTCTGCTTAACCATCCCTGAAGTCTCTTGGTTTTGCCCTATCATTAACAGATTAAGAACAATGCTGGAGCGATCACAATTCCTGATTTTAAATTTTATTACAGAGCTATAGTAATAAACATCATGATATTGGGAAAAAAATAGATACACAGACCAGCCAGGTGCTCCTTGACACAGGTGCCAAAAAATACATTAGAGAAAAGAAAGCATTTTTATTGATATTAGAGGTTGAAATGAGGGGCATTCTACCTCTGAGCTTCATCCTCAGCACTATTTTATTTTTTATTTCTGAAACAGGGTCTCACTAAGTTGCTGAGACTGGCTTCAAACCTGTATCCTCCTATTTCATCCTCCCAACTACTAGGATTAAAAGGTGTGCACCACCACACCCAGAAAGATAGCCTTTTAAACAAATAGTACCCCTGGGAAAACTGGATACCCCTATCTTATGTGGAATAATAAAACTAGATCCTTATCTCTCACCTTACACAAAAGCCAAGTTAAAATGGTCAAAGATCTAGAAATTGGACCAGGAATTTTGCAATTGCTAGAACAGAACATTAGGTCAACACTATAACATACAGATACAGACATAGACTTCCTCAATAAGACCCAAAGCTCAGTTAAATAAAAGCAAGAACTCATAAATGAGATGGCTTATGTACAAAAAAGGAAACAATCACAAGCATTTTGAATGAGAGGAAAAGCTTTGCCAACTACTTCTCTGATGGAAAATTGATACCCAGAATGTATAATGACCTCCAAAAACCCAATCAATAATGGGCAATTGAGCTAAATAGACATTTCTCAAGAGCGGAAATACAAATATATGAAAAGAAGTTCAACACCCTTAGCAATCAGGGAGTTGCAAACCAAAACTAGGACTGAAATTCCATCTCACTCCAGTTAGAACGGCGATCATCAAGAATACAAATAATAATAAAATGCTAGTGGGAATGTGGAGGGAAAGGAACACTTAACAGACCAACTGTGGGTGGGACTGTAAGTTAGTATAAACACTGTGGAGAGCAAAGTGGAGTTTCCTCAAAAGACTAAGAATGGGACTACCTTATGACCCAGCTATACCACTCCTGGGTACCTTTCCAAAAGAATTAAAATCAGAATACTATAACGATATATGCATATTTAGGTTCATAGCGGCACAATTTAATAGCCAAGTTATAGAACCAACCTAGGTAGATGTAAGCAAATGAATAGAAAGATGTGAAATACATGCAGAATAGTTTGTTCAGCCATAAAGAACAAAACTATGTCATTTTTGGTATGGTTATATATAAAACGTCCCTTGAAAAGGCTCATGTATTGATCATGACGTTTGTAATCTTATCAGTGGATAAATTCATCGTAATCGATTTACTGGGTGGTAACCTAGACAGGTGAAGTGTGGTTGGAGACAGTGGAGAGAGAGAGAGAGAGAGAGAGAGAGAGAGAGAGAGAGAGAGAGAGAGGAGAGAGGAGAGAGGAGAGAGGAGAGAGGAGAGAGGAGAGAGGAGAGAGGAGAGAGGAGAGAGGAGAGAGGAGAGAGGAGAGAGGAGAGAGGAGAGAGGAGAGAGGAGAGAGGAGAAGAGAGAAGGAGATTTACAGATTTTTTTAAATGTTTTTAAGATCAAAAGTACTATGTTGGGGAATTATAAACTTTTGGCAATTTGACATAACCGATGAGAAGTTATTTCTTTAAAATTTTGAAAGCCTTAAGTTTAATTGACAAAAATTAATAGACAAGTAAAAAAGCAGTGTAAACACTTGGAATCCTTACCAAGAACATCTTGTACTTCTAAATTTCTTCAGAAAGCCCAGCTCCCTTAAACAACTCATTAAAGTTGAGAACTGGACTGTTAGCCCCTCGTTATTTCTGGAAGACCAATCCTAGAAGTCACTGACTAATTTGGCTAATTGGAAGAGAAAAAGTGTGTAAAATGTTTCTTCAATATACACATTAATTTGCTTTTATTTTCAGCTAAAGTTTTTTTATCTGATTGTATTGGTTTGTGGTTCCAAACAAATGAAAATTCCTGAGGGAGGGGGAGCATTTATAAAGGGCAATTCTAAAAGAAATAAAGAAGGTCAAATGCACCATAAAACCTAAAATATTATTATTTGACAACCTGTTTTAAGATACTAGAACCACTTAAAAATCTCTAAAAATACCATCTTGGACACTCTGAGGAACTGAGAACTGAATGGCCCAAATAATTGTCAACATGACATAGAGCTTTTGCTTTCTTTACTGTAAGGCAGTTCCCAACTGACAAATGGATTGTGATCAAAAAGTTCTTTAGAAGTTAATTGTTCAGAACTTAAACTAGCTAACCAAGGAAAATTAACCCCAAATGTTCCTTGCATTCGCTAGCCAGTGCTGTCCCAGCAAAGTCCACAGACTGTCAAACAATTCATTGTTCTGCCTCACAGTATCAGTCTGTACATCCCTCTCTACAGTGTGGCAGGACCAGTCCCCACTGAAGGCTGTCAGAAAGGATGCCCTCCCATGCATGTCCCACTAATTACACCTGCAGTGATGTATCTTCAAATAAAGTCATGTTCTGAGACAGTGGGGAGCTGTGATTTCAACATTTAAAATCAAGGGGAAACAAGTGAACTGTGCACTCCCAAGTGTTTTGTTCATGCATCCCCTCAGCAGCACCGCTGAGAACTGCTTCTCCCAGAGGAGCCACCTGACCCCTGTGGTACCAGCACTCAAGCCTTTCTGTACTTGGAATGGAGGGAGAGTAGGGCTAAACACTTGGTGCCGGAGATTTAGGAATTCTGTGTCTGTGTTGACTGAGGCAGAGGACTGGGACACAGAGCTGGAACCAGGGTGCAAGTGGCCTCTAAGGACACCTAACTCCTACAGTAGAGGTCCTCAATTTGGAAAGTATCAGGATCACCTGCAGAACATGGAGAAAAGTGGGTGGCCCAGCCACAGCCTGGAGTTTCCAACTTGGTATCTAGGGTGGGGCTAAAGATTGCTTTTCTAGTAAGTTCCCAAGAGAGGCTGATCCTGGACCACACTTTGAGAGGCACTGCCCTCAAGGAAATATTACTGAAGATAGTTGATGTCTGATTTTTAAAAAATGTCTTGTGAACTACACAGAGATTCCATTTAACCACAATCAGAATGGCAATCATCAATAAATCAAACAATAAATACTGGGAAGAAACAGGGAAATAGGAGCTCTTCTACACTGTTGATGGGACTGAAAATTAGTGCAGCTGATATGGAAATCAGTATGGAGAGTTCTCAGAGAACTGGGGATGGACCCATCAAACAATCTAGTTATACCACTCTTGGGTATCTTTCCAAAGGGACTAAAATCAGAAAGCTATAGTGATGCATGCATATCCATGCTTATAGCAGTACAGTTGACAATAGCCCAATTATGGAACCAACCCAGGTATCTCTATCAACAGATGAATGGATTACAAAATTGTGGGACATATATACAATGGAATTCTACTCAGCAATAAAGAAGAAGAAAATTATGTAATTTTCAGGAAAATGGATTGACCTGAAGAACATTATGTCAAGTGAGATTAACCAATCACAGAAAGTGAAGGGTCATGTGTTTTCTCTCATATGTGGAAGCTAGGGAGTAATCAGGATACCAGAGAGACTTCAGATAATGGAGGAGTAACTGCAGATAATGGAGGTAGGAAGGTGATCTAGAGGGAAAGGGGAGTAAGGACTGATGCAGAACTCACTTCCATTGACATCACGTATGTATGTCAGAACACCAGTGTCAATCTCAGTGCCCTGTATGTGGAAGGAGGGAATGGGGAGGAGCTGGGGGAGCCCGGCAAGCACTATGTGCATGAACGTCACTGTCACTATGAGACTCTGATGCGCCAATAAAAGCATATTAATAACAATAAAATGCATTTATTTAAAAAAGGAAAATTCTTATAAAGGAGCTAAAAATGTCCTTTAAAGTAAACATGTCAGGAAGAAGAGGGGTCGTAATGGGTAGAAGAGTGATCTCCCCAAAAGACAGGTCTATCTGAAACCTATGAACATGACCTTTTTGGAAAAAGGGTTCTTGCAATGAAAATTAAGGATTTCAGAATGAGATCATTCTGGATTGATAGAGTGGGCCCTGGACACAAAGACATGCCCTTATCAAAGACAGGAGGAGAATACACAGGCATAGAGAAGAGGGCTGTGTGCACATGGAGCCAGAGACCGGGGGACAGGGCCACAGGCCCCAGAACCCTGGGAGCCACCAGAAGATGGAGAGGGAACAGAAGGACCCTCCTCCAGAGTGCCCAAAGGCATGATGGCCCTGCAGACACCTTGACTGAAGCCTCTAGGGATATGAGAGAATATATTGTGCTATTTTAAGCCCCTAGTTGAAGACAATTTGTTATCACAGCCTCTAAAAAACTGAGACCAGGGCATACCTGAATTGAAAATTAAATAAGCATGATAGCCTAGTCTTTCTTAGAGACTGGTAAATCACACATGAGTATCATTCAACCTCCTGGTTTCTCACCAAAGAACAACATGCTTCAAGTGAAGAGACAATATACTTCATAGGAAATTTGTGAAATATTTTTAAATATAAAAATATGTGCTTCAAGCTGGGTATGGTGGCACACAATTGTCATTCCAGTACTTGAGAGCCTGAGACAGGATGATCTGGGTTTGTGCACAGCCTCAGCTACATAGGGAGGCCCTCTGCTACTTAGTGAGAACGTGTTTCAAAATGAAGAATAAAACATCAGTCTGGAGCCACTTCCGGGAAGATAGCGACCGAGAAAAGCGGGGCTTAAGAGGCCCTCTAACAACCAATCTCCATTACCACAAAATCAGCGCCTTTCATAGCCAGAAAACACCATCACCAGAGAAACAAAAAAATCACCAGGCTCCAGAGAGAAAGCGGACTGAGAACAGAGCTCAGAGCCACAGAGGAGATACACCGGCCTTACGCCCGAGGACGCTGCAGCAGCGCCATACTGCCGGCGGCAGCGGCGAATTCACCGGACGGCTACAGCAAGCCGAGGTAAGCCACTGCGGAACAGCCAGGTGGGATCTTTCGGTGCAGGGAGCATCTAAAGCTCCCAGTGGCTGAGCTCAGCACACGCTGCAAGGAATCAGAGTGGAACTCAAAACCAGAGAAGAAAAAATACGCCAGTCTCACGGCCGAGGGCGTGGCAGCGGCGCCATATTGCCACCAGCGGCAGCAGCAGCGAATTCACCAAGTCCAGTACGGCTACATCTGCGTACTCAAGAACAGTGAGTCAAATTGCGGGCCACAGAGGAGAAATCCCAGTACTGTACTCCCTGGGACTTGACCCAGTGGGGGAGTGGCAGTGGCAGAGATATCACACCATAGGAGAACGTGCAACCTGGCACCCCCCACAGTCTAAAGCAGCCTCTATCGACTCCCTGGGTCGGAGACTCTGTGATACAACCCAGTAAAGGAGTAGTGGGGACTGAGATACTACAGACTCGAGATCCAGAGCACCTTAAGTGAAGTCATAGTGACCCAAGGGAAGAACCCAGAGAAGGCACAAACTTCCGAAATCATGGGAAAGAGGAATAACACTGGAGCAATGAATGCCCACAACCCCACAACATCAGAACCCAATAAAACAGAAAATCAGAAATTTCTAGAAGATCAAATCAGGAAAATAACTGTAGAAATAATAGAGGTGCTTCGAAAAGAACTCAGAGAGAGCCAAAAAGAGATAAAGGATGCAATTAATGAAGTAAAGGCCTTAATTCAAAGCATGAACACCCGATTAGACCACATGGAGAACAGAATCTCACTCTTAGAAGATGATCATTCAAAAAATGAACACATAGTTTCTAATCTAGAAAAAAATATCCAACACAAGGAATCTTACATTGAAGAAATATGGGCCCATTTTAAGAGAGCTAACCTAAGAATAATTGGAATAGAGGAGGGAAAAGAAGGTGAAACCAAAGGGATCAACAATCTCTTCAAGGAAGTAATAGCAGAAAATTTTCCAAACATAGAGCAAGAGGTTGATACACAGGTCCAGGAAACTTATAGAACTCCCTTTAGACAGGATCAGAGAAGAGGATCCCCACTCCACATAATTGTCAAAATGACCAATGTGGAAGCCAAGCAGAGAATCTTAAAGGCAACAAAAACAAAGGGCCAAGTGACATTCAGAGGCAAACCAATTAGAATCACTCCAGACTTCCCAAACCAAGTCATGAGAGCCAGAAGGGCTTGGAGTAACATATTCCAAACTCTGAAAGAAAACAACTTCCAGCCAAAAATTTCCTACCCAGCAAAACTTTCTATCAAATTAGATGGGGAAATAAGAAGCTTCCATGACAAACAGAAACTGATGGAATTTTGAAGTTCTTCAAAACCAGCGCTAGAGAAAATACTCAAAGAGTTTAACTACAAAGAAGAAATAGGTAACACACACCAGAACCAGAGAAACAAGATTTTCCATCCAACAGACAACTAAGATTGGTTATCTGTGGAGATTCATTATTTATGTTAGTCTTTTACCTATCTCTAAATGGTATTGTTTGCCTTTATTGTTGTTAATTTTTAGGATGTCTAGTTGGAATATTAATATACCTTCAGATATAGCATTTGGAAATATTTTATCCCATTCTATCAGTAACTTTTAACTCTGTTTACATTGTCTTTGGATATACAATATTGTTTTATTTTTTAGGGAGTTTGTATACTCTTCTGTTGCCTGTGCCATTGAAATCATATCCAAGAAATCACTGCCAATTTCAATGTTGTGAGGTTTTATGACCCAGATTTTCTTCTAAAAGTTTATAGTCTTAAGATTTATATTTAGGTCTTTTATCTATTTTGAGTTAATACTTGTATATGGGATTAGGTAAGGGTCCAATTTTATTCTTTTCCATGTAAGTATTATTTTTCAACAATATTTAGTTAAAAGATTATTATTTCCACCACCAAATGTTCGTGGAAACCTTGTCAAAAATAACTTGACAATATAGGGAAGAATTTAGCTCTAGGCTTGTATTTAACTCCAATGGTTTATATATCTGCCTTTAGAACAGTACTACACTGTTTCAATTATTGTAGCTTTATATGGTTTGAAATCAGAAAATATATATCTTCTAGCTTTGTTCTTTTTCAAGATCATTTTGGGTATCTAGAGTCCATATTCCATATTAGGATAGATTTTTTTTGAAAAATATATAAATATATGATAGTTTCACCTAAAAAAATAGAAAAAAATATTCTCTGGTAAGAAAGAAAGCAAAAAGAAATATTGAAATGTTATCTTTATGTTATCAAAAGCTTGGTATCAGACAAATGAAACTGTTATGTGAGATTATCATTTTTAATTTTGGATAAATTGCTATAATACTAGATGTCAACCACTAAGCCAAGCATGGGAAGGAGGGATAGGGAGGGAATGGGGTGGGGATCGGGTGGGGGTTGACTGGGGATGTGTGCATGTATGTCTACAAAAGTTTTCTTTGTATCACACTATGATGTGTGAATACAGTGCACCAATAAAAAATTAAAATAAATGAATAAATAAATAAATAAATAAATAAAATGCAAACCTCACTTCCTCCAAAAAAAATTAAAAAATAAATAAAAAAAAAACATCAGTCTGGGGGTGTAGCTCAGAGGTAGAATACCCCTGGGTTCAATACCTAGCATCAAAATGTGTGTGTGTGTGTGTGTGTGTGTGTGTGTGTGTGTGTGTGTGTGTGTCAGGGTGTGGTGGTTCATGCCTGGAATCCCAGTGCTTGGGAGGCTGTGATAGAAAGGTCATAGATAGGTTCAAGGCCAGCCTCAACAATTTAACAAGACCCTGTTTCAAGATTTAAAAAATTAAAAAGGGCTGGGGTTGGGGTGTAGTTCAAAGATGGAATGCTCTTAGGTTCATAAAAAAATAATGTGCGTTAGAGAGAAGTGATTGCACCTACTGAATAAACAACACTGCACCTTTGCATACCCCCTCATTGCAAGATGCTGAAGCAGCTGCAGTTCCAGAGCAGCCAGCCCACACGCCAGGCAACACCCACCCTCCCTCCTTCCTCCAGGGCCAAGAAAGAATTCAAGCCTCCAACAGAATGTGGCCACCAAGAGCCAGCGTGCAGGAACAGCCACAGCAAACAGGAGGTGGGCTTTGGAGCCCTGTGCTCCTGCCTGAGGGCAGCACCTGAGCCTGCTTGTTCATCCTGACCCTGAGTATGGGCAGGAACCACAGACCAGAGAAGGAGCCGGGATCAGCCTTAGCCCTGAGCCAGAGCCACCTTTGCTGTTGCAATGGGAAACTCAGAAGCATCCCATGCTCAAAGCCGTCAGTGCTGCCTCCTGTTTAAGACGTCAGAAATCTCAAGGGTCCTGGTTACTCTTGTGAGTGATTAAAAAATGGGAATCTAGCCGGGCGTGGTGGCGCACGCTTGTGATCCCCGCGCTTGGGAGGCAGAGACAGGAGGATCGCGCAGGTTCGAAGCCAGCCGCGCGCACTGGCTTAGGAGACCCTATTTCCAAATAAAAATGTAAAAATAGGTCTGGGAGTGTAGCCCGGAAGTAGAAGGGCTTCCAGGAACCCCAGTACCACCAAAATAAATAAATAAATGGAATTTCTCTCTAGGGGATATTCAAATGTACCCCCAAATTCAACACAGTCACATGACTGCAGATGTGAGTTTAGATAAACAAGGACAAATGTAAGAAGCAAGCATCTCTGTGTGCAGGTCTTGGTTCCTTCATTTGATTGGCTACATCCCTTCTGGAGAGTCTGCAAGCACAGAGAAGAGACACCGAGGTTCTGGAAAACTCCATCGCAAGACCATTGACTAGGAATCACCTAAGCAAAGACCATCACGAAAGAGGAGCCGCAGCCCACAAGTACAGGAGTCCACTGCCAGGCCCGAGACCGAGCCAGACAGCACAGCCTTCCACCTAGTCCGTGCATTTCAGTGCACGTGTGTCCAGTCGCATACATCACACTTATTACGGTGCCTAGGATACAGATCTAGTACTAATATGTTGTATTGATATTAATATGTAAAATTAAGAAGATAATATCCATGACATAATATGTGTACATATAAGATATACATGTTATAATGTATATATTCTATATGTACATGAAATGCATATAATAATCCTGATGCATATAATACACTTGGTATATTCCGTGTCATATTATACTATGAAATCACATATATTACTTCTATGTTTCTCTCTACATCTCTGGATGCAGCTTCCGAATGTGGATGGAGTTGCCTTTGTCACACCCTCGTGCACCTTCGTAAAGTGACCGAGCGTCCTGTCCACGTGTCACCGAGCAAGGCTGAGGGAGCTGGACAGCGTCTGTGACTGAGGCTGACCTCAGCCTGGATGTGTGACATGACCCACTGCTCTGGGGCTGGAAACAGGAAAGGCCTTCATGGCTTCAGAGGTCATTTGAAGTTTGCATGCCCCCTCCACAGGCATCCAGAGCAGTCAGCTGGCTGTCGGGAGAGGCCCTCCCGCTCCCTGTACTCTTTCTTGTTCTCTTTAAGCCAAGCCCCAGGAGTCAGATGAGCTTGTGATGCCCCTCGCTTCCCTAAGGCCTTGCCCTGCAGGCAGAGTGTACACACAGGACAGCGCTGTGCCCCGTGGAGACAGTGGGGCAGATGAGCCGCAGCCTGGCCCTGTCCACCCAGGGAGACCCGGCTTCCTCTGCCAGTACCAGCCAGACTTTTTAAGTCCCCTGCAGCTGGCTCTATACCTCTCTCCAACTGCTCTAAAATCCCATCCTGCGGAGGGGAGAGAACACATCAAAACCCACTGTGCCAGTATGAAATACTTCATGTCTGGATCAAAACTCTAAAGGAAGAACTGAAAATAGAGAGGTTTCAAGTGGGCAATGTTTCCCCTGGAGCTTCACAGCCGAGTTTTACAAATGGTTTCTTGTGCATAATTTCTCCTAGTAATTAAAAACGACTGCATAGTGTAGAACCTAGAATCTTGGGGCTGGAGAAGACGTCTTGTGTCTCTTGTTTAGTAACTGCCATTGGATTTTTCCTGGCATGGTTGAAACTCAATTTACTAAAACCTGCAGAAATTGCTCGTATGATAAACCTACCAAAATATTTTCCCTTGGAAACATTTGTAATCTACTGTTTCGGGGATGGAGAGTTCCTATTAAAAATACATCAACACTCTCATAAAGACCATTTTCCCTGTGCAATTTTTTCTGAGAAATAACATCCAAACCACAAATTTGTTGACAATCAATTTTTGCTTCTCTACGCAATGCAGAGGGAGAGTATCAGCTTCTTAATAATAGACTGGTTCAAGTACTAAATACCATTTAATTACCAGGTGCAAAGATACTATGGAGACTCACGGATCTATCTCTTCTAGGGTGGCCTCTCTACCTATCAGTCATTAGCCCTCAACCCTGGACAGGCTTTTCAGGATATATGAGAATTGCTAATGAATACAATAAACTTCAAGCGGGAACTATAAATCCTGAAGCTCAACTGGCTCATGATGCATGTCTCCTGTGCATACGTGTGTAAAGGACTCACTTAGAAGCCTATTGTGGGGTGATTTCATTCGAACACCTCCCCATGTCACTACTAAATGGCATGGGGCTGAACTGTCTTCTCTATTTCTTTTTCTTTTCTTTCTTTCTTTTTTTTTTTTTTTTTTTTTTTTTTTTTGGTGGTACTGGGGTTCCTAGAAGCCCTTCTACCTCCGGGCTACACTCCCAGACCTATATTTACATTTTTATTTGGAAATAGGGTCTCCTAAGCCAGCATATGTGGCTGGCTTCGAGCCTGCGCGATCCTCCTGTCTCTGCCTCCCAAGCGCGGGAATTACAAGCGTGCGCCACCACGCCCGGCTGTCTTCTGTATTTCTATCTTTTTAATAAACTCCTTTAAATCTTAAAAAAAAAAAGCCTAGTGTGAACTCACCTAGGTGGTGAATACCTATAATCCCAGTCGTTGAGGACTGAGACTAGATCGTAGGTTAGCAAGATCAACTTAACAAGACCTTCAGCAACTTAGTAAGCCCCTATTTCAAAATTAAAAATTAAAAAAATAGGGCCAGGGCATAGCCCAGAGGGAGAATTCCCTGAATTTAATTCCCAGTACTAAAAAAAAAAAAAAAGAAAGAAAAGAAAAAAAGACCAGTCACTTAGATGCTACTGAGGGGTGCCTACTTCATCATGGTTTTCAAGTTTGTATCAACAAACCCTCAGGTACCTGAGGCTGTCTCACTTTGAGGTCTGTAAGTCTGCTGGAGAAGACTGCAGTAATTGTAGGTTTTTCTCCCAATTGTTCTCTTCCTCATCTCTTCCCTAACAGAAGCTCTCAGAGGGAACTCCTTCCCACGGATGTGCCTGAGGCCGACCTCTTCCCTGGCCCTAGGAGAAGGCGTATGACTCCAGCTGATCAACTTGAGAAACGCATACCCAGTGGCCAGAGTGATTACTTTAGGGACAGAAGGTCACTTGAGCCAGAGCAGGAGCCGCCTCCTCCCCACAGGGACTCTGCTGAAATCCAAGAAGGAAGCATGGTCCATGGATTTAGCAACCCCCAGGGAAGCTCTGACTCCAGGAAGATGTGAGCCCAGCTGTGCTAGCAGCCTTCTTTGCCACTACCAGCACCGACAGAACCTGCCTGAGCAGGAGGTGGCTCCAGAGAAGCAGACCCCAAGACAGAGGCAGCTCCCTGGTTCTGTGCACAGAGCCTTGTGTTGGACACATCCCTCAAACCCACACTCACCCCAGGGTCCCTTGGACTTCTCTGACACAGCAACGACACATTGAGTAAATCTGAGTTGAGTTTCTATCACTCAAAGCTAAAAACCCCCTAATGCATTAATAAAAAGAAAAAGGGGCAAAGATATCTAAACAAACGGTGTGTTTGTTTTGAAAGATGATGTCTTTTAGCATTTGGGTGGTCAGTAACCTCTAATTTGTAAAACAAAGATTTTATTTTTAATTTAATTTACTTAAAGTTTATTTAATTTTTTTTTTTTTGTACTGGGCATGGAACCCAGGGGCATTCCACTTCCAAGCTATACCTCCAGCCCTAATTTTTTATTTTTTATTTTGAAACAGGGTCTCACTGAGTTACAAAGCACCTCACTAAGTAGTTGAGGCTACTTGTGAATCACAATCCTCCTGTCTCAGCCTCCCAAATGCTGGGACTAAAACTGTGTACAACCATGCCTAGCTTACATTTTTTTTTAAAATTTTAGGATGAAAACTCATTTGCAGAAATCATTTTTTCAAGAAGTAAACATTTTATCTTTATGTTATCAACACAGTATATTTTGGGTGTTTACATGCATATGCACTTTTATTGGCTCATTGTAGTCTCACATCATAACAGAGTTGTTCAGAGGGATTGTAACAAGCACGCACACCATGCTTGGTCAGCTTCCTCGAGCTCCTTTCCTCGCCTCTCCTTCCCTGTTTCCATATGATATCCTTTTCCACTTTTTTTGGTTTGGGTTTGTTCTAGGAATAAGCCACCCTAGGCCAGGGACATCTGGGCAGAAATTGTATTAAAAGTCATTTCTTCAGCAAATGGTGGGAGGCAGAGGTCCCCACTGGTGGCTTCGTTGGAGGCTGCAGTCCCATGTGATGGTGCTCTCTGCCGCCATCCCCCGAGGGCTGAGGCAGTGGTGTCCGGCGGGTACCGGCTCTTCATCCTCTCCTCCTGCTCAGGGTACCTGGTCCTGACAGGTGGACGGTGGCTCCTGGGTAACTGGGTAATTGCTTTCTCACAATACTGCCGTTAATTAAGATAATTGCTACATCTTCTCTCTGAAATTAATAATTTGTTGATGGCAACTCTCCCTACACTCCTAAGAAAGTAAAACAACTCTTTTAAAGAAATTTATGTTTGGGATGTTTCGGGGTTTTATTCTGTTTGGGGTTTTGATTTTTAGGAGCAGCAGAACTGCAGGGAATCGACTGTGATGTGTCAGTTCAACAAACATGGGTGCAGTGCCTAACCCTGAGTCACTGGGTTTCGTGAAGCAGTCGTTTGCCATGAGTCACTCCGTGTTCTGAGCACAAGTGCCGAGGTACAATGACGCTACACCTTGTCTGTACAAGTAAACACCCGCCATCTGCCCAGCACAGCCATAAGGCACAAATTGACACTTATCCCTGCCAACCTAACAAACTAAATCAGGCACAGACTTCACTGCCTCTTCAGGAAAACCATGCTGGGGAGGGTGGGAGAGAGGAAGATATGCAGAGGCCTGAGCCACAGCCCCGCCTCAATGACAACCTGTGCAGCTGGATGTGTGGGCGACACACAAGCGCACGCGTGCGCACACACACACACACACACACACACACACACACACACACACACACTCTAGAAGACAAACAGGACAACATGCCATAACAAAGAAAGTGCCATGAAACTTCAGAAAAGAAACATATTAGCAGGACCCATTGTCAAAAACACAATGAGATGGATGGATGGATGGATGGATGGATGGATGGATGGATGGATGGATGGTAATTATAGGAATCTGCTCAGAAGATTACAGATGGGAATGCTGCCCACAAGCTGGAGTCCCAGGAAAACCACTGATATAGTTCTGTCAGAACCTGAAGGTCTGAAAACTAGGGAAGGTAACAAGTAAGACCCAGTGTGAGTCCACCACAACAGAGCCAGGAGTTCTGGTGTCTGCCAGCAGGAGAAGACAGATGTCCACTCTCAAACAGGGAGCAGAGCTGCTCTTCCTCCAAATCTTTGTTCTTTCCAGGTCCTCAATGGATTGGGGGCCCACCCACACTGGGATGATGGATCTTCTTTCCACAGTCTATGATGCAAATGATAGTGGGTTTTTTTTTTTTAGCAAAACACTAATGTAGACATCTAGAAATGTTTTACTAGTTATCTGGACATCCTTTAGCCCAGCCACAGCACAGAGCCAGAGAATGTTCCAGATACAAGTAGAAGTCTTGAAGCCTGCCCCTGCCAAGACAAAGTCACTAACAGAAGCTACGCAGCTCACACCCAGGAATACGTACCCCCTAAGTGAGGAGCCCACAGGCAGAGAAAGAACCCAGAGTACTCATTCTGTTAACACCCACCCTTGATGGGGAAGGGAAGACAGAGGTCACTTTAAAAGCCAAGCAAGGGCAAAACATTGACTATATACACCAGTAGTACAAATGTATACAAGAACCCTGCAGAACCTTATATCAAACATGAGCCAGGCATGGCAGTGCTTGTCTGTAATCTCAGCTACTCAGGAGGTTGAGACAGGAGGACTTCAAGTCCAAAGCCAGCCTGGACAACTTAGTGAGAGCCTGGCTCAAAATAAAAATAAAATAGGGCTATGAGTAGAATAGTTCAGTGGGAAAGGACTTGCCTAACATGTGCAAAGCCCTGGATTCAATCCTCACTACCAACAAGACAAAGAAAGAAAAGCCTGTTAACTTTCTCAACAAGACCTCAAAGGCACCAGAAACTAAAAAGCGAATCAATATGTGGGATTGCATTAAACTGAAGGGCTTCTGTACAGCAACGAAACTGTCAAGAAACTCAACTGAGAGTCAACAGAATGGGAGAAGATTTTTGCCATGTACTCCTCTAATAGAGGAATAATATCTAGTATATACAGAGAACTCTAAGACACTCAGCACTAAGAAAACAAATAACCCAATCAAAAAAATGGGCAAGGGAAGTAGACACTTCACAAAAGAAGAAATTCAAGTGGCCAATAAATGCATGAAAAAATGCTCAACATCACTGGCAATCAGAGAGATGCAAATCAAAACTACCCTGAGATTTCACCTAACCAACTAGAATACAATCATTCAAAACACAAACAACAACAAATGATGGTGAGGATATAGAGAAGTGGAAACTCTAAAGCATTGTTGGTAGGATTGCAAATTAGTGCAACCACTTTGGAAAACAGTATGGAGGATCCTCAGAAGAATGGGAATGAACTTGCCATATGATTCAGCAATACCACTTCTGGGTATCTACCCAAAAGAATGGAAACCAAACTACCAAAATAATGCATGTGTATCTATGTTCATAGCTGCACAATTTGTCATAGCCAAACTATGGAACCAGCCAAGATGTCCATCAACAGATGAATGGATTACAAAACTGTGAGATATATACACAATGGAATTTTACTCAGCCATAAAGAAAAAACATAATTACATCATTTACAGGGAAATGGATGGAACTGGAGAACATTATGTTAAGTGAGAAGATTAGTCAGTCACAAAAAGTAAGAATTGGATGCTCACCCTAATATGCAAAAGTTTGGGAGAAAATGGGTCATAGGAGGAACTCTAGACAAAGGAGATACTATAGTTGAGCAAATAAGGAGCCTAATGGAAGGGTATGGGATGGGAAAAGAGTGAAATTCTTGAATGCATATGATGTACATTAACAAACATATCAATGTCAATTACTAAGCCAAACATGAGAAGGAGGGAGGGGAGGGAGTGGGGCAGAAATTGGGTAAGGGTTAATTCAGTGATGCATGCATGTATGCCTCCACCATCTTGTACCCCATTAAGATGTATGACTACAATGCACCAATTTTTTTAAAATAAGGGCTACAGAAAGAATCAACCATTGCAGGTTGAACTTCGTGGAAGAATAAACCTTTTTCTTTGTGAGATTTTCAGCAGTGGTGTCTCCATTCAGGGATATTCCAAAAGCCTCTAGAATGTGGCCTTGGGCCACACGCCATGAGGGGTCAGCATTTTACATAGGTATAACTAAATTTTCATCTCCAGATGGGTGGATTGGGGTTTGCTTTTTAAGAATTATATTTTCCCAGGGCTGGCACTAAACTCAGCTAAAGTAACTCTAAAAAGATGGATTTTGACCATGATCACTGTTAGGGCAGGACCTCTAACAAGCTTCTTATAACACCTAATGGTATTTTTGTACCACACTTAATAAAATCTTATTGTGAAAGGAAGAGATTTTGACAGTGTCTATAATTAAGTAATCTGATGTTCTACTGACCTGACCATTTTAAAGTAGCAGGTGCTCTTTTAATACATGGTTCTTTCCTTTGTCCTCAACTAATCTCTCTTCATTCTGGGTGACTTCATACCATGTAATCGATTCTTGTTCTTCTCCTTTTAAGTAATTAAACTTTATTCCTGGATCTCATGGAATTCACAGAGAAGAACTAAAATGTGTAACAGATAGGAGTTATCCTTTTTTGAGGAGCCATGAATTCCTGATGAATGGTGTATCAGCAAGAGCTAATACCTGATTGACCAATTAAGGACTAAAGTAAGAAAGAAGACTGATGGCACATGCCAGGAAAAAAACCAAAACTACCAACAAAACACATAAGAAATTTAAAACATTTTAATCAACATCAATTTGACATATGAATAAAATCTTCGGCTAGTGCATCTTATCCAGTGTAATTTGGTTCTGAGCTGCCATAAGATGTCAAGAAGCATCCAAGAAGAAATGGGGGGAAAGGGTGTCTAAATAAAAAAACATCATTTTTATGGCATTTGTGCTGGAATTATTTCTAGAATAATGCAGTTTCACAGCTATAAGTCAAACTTGGTTTTAGTCTATTGGTTTAACTGCAGCATATCTAAAATTTAGAAGTTTTTATAGCTCTCAATCCCACATAATGATGGTTAAAAGCCTTGGAGAAAATTCAATTATAGTAGAGCAGTTTTTGCTCTTTTTTCTTCTCCTTAAAAATGGATTTCATTTGGAGACCTGCTAGGAAAATAACTATTTCCAAATTTCCAACCCATTGTCTATAAAAATGGAGTAGATTGCCAACCCAGAAATGCTAGAGGGACATGTAGATTATTAAATATTGCATAGGAACATTTTTTTTTACAAAGAATCTAATTCTCTCAGAGAGTAATTCTTGCTCAGGTATAATATACCTTGGTCTTGATATAGTCTTAAACATATCACACAGTGAGATAATTATGTCAATCTCTATAAATACACATGGAATGTGGCATCATAAAGAGTACAAAAGGGCCCAATAATGGTGAGGGCTGAAGGTCTCATCTTTTATGCTAAAGAAACTAGAAAAGGAAACGAAAAGAAGTAGAACTTTAGGACACAGGCACATCCCATTACCAAGGACAGCTCCCCGCCTGGCAGCTGGTTTCCAGGAACACCTGCTGTCCTATCAGAAGGGATAAGGGTGTGTGGGTGTGTGTGTGTGCGCGTGTGCACATGCTCAGGTCTGTCTGTCTGTCTTCTGTCTGCAGAGATTGTTGACCACCCTCTCATTTTGCTCCCCACGCCCTTCTACTTAATAAGGCCATTCTTTCATTCTCTGAGGCAACTTGAAGAGGGACATTGCAGGGGGAAGGATAAGGGGTAGACGTTATTTAATCCAAATATCTTTGTTTGGTCCAAGAAAATGATTCCAAAAAAACTAAGTAGCTGACCCAGAATCAGACAGCTAATTCTTGCAGAGCCACTTAGAACTCAGCCTCTGGATCCCTGTCCCCAGGTTTTCCCAACACACCAGGGCACAGTTTCATTATTGGGATGGGCAGCCCTGACCAGGAGTCACAAAAGAACTTGAGCATCATATCTGACAGGTGATAAATGGCTTTCAAGCTGAGTTTGCACTCACATGAGAAGCAGATATTTATAGGATTCAGCTAAGAAGCGAGTTCAAGAGAGTTGTTTGTTAAATCTGTCTGGAGCCTCTACACACAGTACTTTATCAATATATATCCTTTATCCTTCATGACTTGTTTGTAATCTGGGGTATTGTAGAGAAGAACCAAAGATTGCAACAGCCTAGCAGATAGTCTCTGTGACTCTCCCAGGCCCTTCAGTGGGTAACTGCAGCTTACCCATAGTCCTGTCATTCCTTTAACGAGACAGCATTAGATGGGCCATTCCAAAATCAAATATTTAAGAAAGGAAATATAACAGCAAATATAACATATGCAATAGATTTGTTTAACCTGTTAACAAAGCCAAGTTTCCTTTTGGAGTTAGGATTTGGGCAGGGAAAAATGCATGCTTATGTAAATTAGCCTTGTGCCAAGAGCCCTGATTTATTTCAAAACCAAAATTTCATTACTCTTGGAAATTTTAGAAAATTTTCTTTACGGAAATTATTTGTTTGCTGTTCTGTTGCATGATGCTTCATTGTGTGTGTGTGTGTGTGTGTGTGTGTGTGTGTGTGTGTGTGTTTTAGTGTCATTTTATAGCTTCTCATCCCCACTGTTTTTATTAGCTTCATATGTATTCAATAAGATTTGCAAAGTCAAATGCATTTTTTATTTTTAAGGATGCATTGGTTCTTTTTCAGAATTAAATAATGTATTTTAAATCAATTTTAAGGTATACACATATGTCCAAGGAGAAGGTATATTAACAATTTAAAGGAGAGTGAATACAGTAGAAATTTGTGTGGGTACCATTTCAGTTGTGTATGTGAAACAGGCTGTATCCCATCACCATCCCTAGCAAAACTATATTGGATGGAGTGGTAGGAGTGCTGCCTGGGTCCAGTGAGCTTTCCACTGACTCTTATACTCCCAGCAGTGCTCATCTCCCTGAGAATTCTGGGAGCTTCCAGACAGATCAGGCGTGGCTATGGCTGCCACAGAAGCAGACTCAGTTAATATTCTAGTTGCCATCCCTCACCATTAGAAAATTTGAGTCATACATTCCTTAACTCCAGATAGCAGTCTTTCTTTCTCCTTGGTCAGAAAGCTTTGTCTCTAATGGGTCAAAATCTCAAATATTAGATCTAACATGCCTTTGAATTCCTTGGTTCTGCATGTCAGATCCTTGCCTTGTATCCTTGGTTGGCGTCAATTTCTAGTTACTGGGATCAGAAAGTAGAGAAGTGAACTTTATCAAATTCCTTACAAAATGTGTAAAAACCCGATGATGACTAACCTGAAGCGCTAGTCATCCTAGGAAAAAGAATTTCAAAAAGAAAGCCAGGCATCAGACTTTGATCAAAGAAAGCTAAAGCTTTTCTGCAGATGCAGTGCCCAATCATTTTCTAAGTACAATTCAAGTCTCTTTTGCCTTTATTATTATCAATATTATTTTGTTCAGGTTTAATTTTGGTTTTGTTTTAGGTAAATATTGGAGATCTAATATTATGCTAAATGAAATAAGCCAGACAGTAAAATATTGCAGAATTTCACTTATATGTGGAATATTTTTAAATCTACTTTATTTAGTTAGGTTGCATATATGTGGAATCTTTTTAAAAGGTCAGTTATAGCAATAGAAAATAAGACAGTGGGTTATTAGGTTCAGGATGGGGAAGAGAAAATGGTATGATGACGGTCAAGGGATACAAAGTCCCCTTGTTTCCGAGTTTCTCTCTAGCTTCCATATACGAAAGAAAACATACAACTCTTCATTTCTAAGACTGGCCTGTCTCCCTTGGCATAATATTCTCTAGTTCCACCCATTCTCCTGCAAAGTACACGCTTTGATTCTTCTTCATAGCTGAGTAAATTTACACTGTGTTATGTGGCACATTTTCTTTGTCTGTTCATCTATTGATGGACATCTAGGCCAGTTCCACAATTTGACTACTGTGCATATGTTACTTATAAACATGGATATGGCCAGGCGCGGTGGCGCACACTTGTAATCCCAGCGCTTGGGAGGCTGAGACAGGAGGATCATACAGGTTCAACGCCAGCCTCAGCTACTTAGTGAGGCTCTCAGCAACTTAAAAAGTCTCTGTTTCCAAATAAAGTATAAAATAGGTCTGGGAGTATAGCCCGGAGGCAGAAAAGCCCCTGGATTCCACCCCCAGTACCACAAAATAAATAAATAAACATGGATATGCATGCGTCACTAAAATATTTCTGACATCAGTTACTTTGGAAAGACACCTGGGAGTGGTATGGAAGAAAATTTAGATAAAGAAGGAGAGATCCTAGGGAAGAGTGGAAGCAATGTCAAGAAGATGAAAGTGCAGCCAGGTGCAGCTCAGGAGAGCCGGTGAGTGGAGAAGAGCGCGATACCCCAGAAGATTTGTTCCAGCCTTCCATATTGTTTCTCGCCAACAGACATTTATCGCTGGTTGTTTTTCAGCAGTGAACTCACCTTTTGAGAACTTAATCTCATTTATACACCCAACTTCATTGTTTCTGAGGAACACAGTCGAGTGGCATAGTGTCAAGCTGCTACCGAAATTAAAGTCTCTCCTCTCATTTCACTCTTGCCACTACATCAGTGATTATAATCAAAGAAACAATTGCCTTTGTTTAGAAAGATCTGCTTTTAATTAACTTGTGCCTATGTCTGTTCCTTATTGAAAATGATTCTATAAGGAGGATTGTCTAATGAGTCCTTCTGCCATGGTGCCAGGAAGAATACACAGGCAGTAAGTGGATGCCCTAAAGGCCCCAGAGTTCCTCCCTTCTCAAGACTTTATATCTCAGGAAGATCAAGTCTGCATGTGAGGTGCCAGACTTCTATGGACAGAAGAGTCAGCTGCAGAATGAGAGAGAAGGGAGGCTGGCCTGAAAGATAGAAGATCTTCCATGAGAAGGACCAAGACTGTTTTCTGGCCAGTTATTAAAAGTTTTATATAAGCTTCATGAACTGTAGTGATGACATTTCTCCTAATCGGTTGACATTTCCACATCATTAGAGTTAGTCTGGTTCAATATTTTTTTTTCCTGATGAGTTAGACATTGTTCAAAAGCAATAGATGCTTTTTACTTTTGAATCCAAAGAGAAAATATCATTCTCAACTACAGAAACAACATAATTGAAAAACAGCCAAAGAATGAGAATAGACATTTTTCCAAAAAAGATACATGGATGACCAAAATGTATGTGAAAAGGTTGATCCATGTCACTTATTGTTAGGGAAATGCAAAGCAATAGCATAGTGAGATACCACCTTACCACCCATCGGGATGGCTACAATAAAAAATACAGACAATAACAAGGGCCAGAAAGGATTAGAGATGTTGGAAGCCTCATGCATTGTTGATGGGAATGTAAATGGTACAACCACAAAGGCATGAGTAAGAGTATGCATGTGGAATATGTACACAATGGAATTTTACTCAGCCATACAGAAGAACAAAATTATGTCATTTACAGAGAAATGGATGGAACTGGAGAACATTATGCTAAGTGAGATTAGCCAGTCACAAAAATAAGAAATCAGATGCTCTTCCTAACATGCAGAAGTTATGGAGAAAATGGGTCATAAAAAAAAACTTCTAGACAAAGAATGAGAAAACATAGATGAGGAAATTGGGAGGCCTAACTGGGGGTGATGGGAGGGAGAAAGAGGGAATTCCCCTAATGTACATGATGTACATTCACAAACATATCAAAGTCGGTCACTAAACCAAACATGAGAAGGAGGGAGGGGGAGGGAAAGGAATGGGAAATGGTGAAGGGCTAAATGAGTGATGTGTGCATATATGCCTCTACCATCTTGTAACCCATTAAGATGTGTGACAACAATGCACCAATTAAAAATAGTGTTCCTCTAAGTGAAAAAATAGAACTACCTTATGACCCTACAATTCCATTTCTGGGTATATATCCAGAAGTGAGAGCAGTGCCTATGAGGAGGTTCACAGCAGCATTATTCATAATAGCCGAGAGGTGGAAGCAACCAAGTATCTATTGACAGGTGACGATACAAACAAAATATGGTATGTGGGCATAACATGATATGATTCAGCCTTAAAAAGGAGGTAAATTCTAACACAACAGCATGGATGAAGCCAGAGGACATTTTGGTAAGTGAAATTAGCTAGTCACAAAAGGCCACTATATGATTGCACTTAAAGTTGCCAAACTCATAGAGACTTTCAGTAGAATGGTGCTTTCACTAGAGGAAAGAAGGAGTGGGGGATTGATGAGTGCAGACTTTGTAAAATGAAAAGATTTCTGGGGATGGTTTACTCAATAACGTGAATGTACTTAACACTACAGAAGTGTACACTTAAAGGGGTTAAAGTGGTAAACGTTATGTTATATGTGTTTTATTACATTTTTCTAAAGCATCACTCAACTAAAACAATGAAAATTAACATAACATTCAATGTAGTTCTACTCAGCCATAAAGAACAAAATACATCATTTTTTAATTTTTTATTGGTGCATTGTAGTCATACATCTTAATGGAGTACAAGACGATAGAGGCATACATGCCCTTATCCTTCAATTAGCCCTTACCAAAATGGATGAAACTGGAAAATATTATGCTAAGTGAGATCAGTCAGTCACAAAAAGTGAAAGGTCAGGTGTTTTCCCATATATGTGGAAGCTAGTGAGAAATTTGGACACAGAAGGAAATCCAGAGGAGGAGAAACCTTAGTGGAGCAAAGGAGGGGACCTAAGACCTACCTGAGGGACACAGGATGGGAGAGGAAGACTTGAAGAGGGAAACACCTCTGTGAACATGATGTACACATGCAGACTTACCAGTGCTGAGCACAGTGTCCTGCATGGGAAGGCGGGGAGCGAGAGGGAGTCGAGTGGGAACTGGGGGAGGCTCGCCGAGTCCTATGTGCATCTTTGCTCTATGGCCCTAAACTTCAACATGATGTATGACTACGATGCACCAATAAAAAAGAAAAAAGGCAAGAAATGTGCTCTATGGTTTTTAAATAACACGTTTAGCTACCAAGTACGTCTTCCCTCCACTCATCCCCAACCCAGCTTCTATTTACCTTCATGCTATTATAATCAGGCTCATTATGTGGGACAATAGAAGGAGGTAGAGATAGCAAGAGAGGGAGGGATAGGGAAGGAGAGAGAAAGAGTCTGTCTTTAGCTAGAAAAGAGGACATAATAAAAGTAAATACCCAAATACATCTGAGATTTTTAACAATTGAATTAACATGAAAATTACTGGATTTAGATAAATTAACCATAAATGACTAATATTCATTCTGAGTTGCCAACATTGTTATTCCCCTGATCCCATGTCTGGGGAAGAAGCTTCAAAAACAAAGCACTTTCATACTATTTGTATTTGGCTGAATTGAGATTACTCGATTATGAGTCTAGGTTTATAAGCATGTGAATAATCTTTGGAATTTTGCCTGCAAGTGGCAAAATCTGCCAGCACTTGGTGGTGACATTTGGTCACAGTCATGTGGGCCAAGGATAAGGAGTATGCTGCAGATCAGGGACCCTCAACCGGGGGGGAGTCCCCCCTCCAGAAAGTACTTGGCAGGGTATGGAGAGATTTTGAGCTGTCCCAAGTTGGGACACACTGCTGGCGTCTAGGGAGCAGAATTCAGGGATGTGACCCAGCATCCTAACACATATAGGACAGTTCTCACAACAAGGAATGATCCTTCCCAAAGTAGAAGGAGCAACAGGATTGGTAAACACTGCCATAGATAGAGAAAACTCATCAGAACTGAAGACAAACACATGTCCCCCCCTTTGGTTTCCATATTAAACAATTAAAATATAGCATTCATGTGAATCAGCTGGATTAAGAAAGGCAGTTCTCTGCTAGAGAAGCAGGGGACAGCTGTTTTCTCAAAAGACACCACCACCAGCAGCTCACAGTGCCAACCTCAGCCAAGCAGTGGCATGCAGGAACCAGCTAAATTTGCTTGTCCTGTTTAGAAGTTGCTGAAGCCAATACAGCAGCAAGCTGGCTGAGTGATTTCTCCAGGAAACCAATTCTGAAAGCACATTTTTTATTCTATATGAGCTTGCCTACTGGGTACTCCTACGCACTCAAACACGCCCTCCAGGAGGCAAGATCCTGCCTGACCTCTAATGGGTTGCACTGAAGCTCTCATTTATAGCCTCCTCTTGTAACCCTGGGGCAGATTCTAAACGACCACTAAGAAGTCATAATTCTCTCTTGTAGAATTCTTACCAGGATCTTTAACTTATCAGCGGAATAGGAGAAGTGCGTAGGACAGGACACATTCAGCTACACACATATTTCAATATTATGGTTCTCAAGTTTGAGATCTCTGCTGATATATTTTATGTGGGTGAATTCAGTACCCTGAAGATAACCATTAACTGTCGTGCATCCTTAGATGGCCGAATGCTTTATCAAGCTGATCTCTGAGCTTGAAGAGAGCATTATTTTGAACATTCTGAGTTCTTACCTACAACTCTCAGATCAGCTAAGTTTCAGAATTGGGGACTATGGAAATGCTCTGTGTCTTCAAAAAACCCTCCTATCCATTGACTGTCTACCTTCTAGTCACTTGATGTTGTCCCCACCACAACCACAAGCAGGTCCTTCCCATAGTAGAAAAGAGACTGATCAAAAGAATATCTTTCAGTCAAGCATGGTGGCACATGCTTGCACCCCAGCATTCAGGAGGCTGAGACAGGAGGATCACGGTTCGAGGACAGCCCCAAGTCCTTAGTGAGGCTCTTTGCAACTCAGTAAGACCCTGTTTCAAAAAATAAAAAGGCTAAAAAATAGGTCTTGGGGGTGTAGCTCAGAGGTACAATTCCCCTGGGTTCTATCCTCAGTACCAAAAAAAAAAAAAAAAGAATATCTTTCAGCCAGACATGGTGGCATGTACTTATAATCTCAGTACTTGGGAGGCTGAGACAGGAAGTTTCAGTTTTAGGCCAGCCATCTTAGTGAAGCCTTCAGCAACTCAGCAAGATCATTTCAAAATAAAAAATAAAATAGTGCTGGGAGTGTAGCTCAGAGGTAGAATGCCCCCAGGTTCAATCCTCAGTACTACCCCACACATATACTCAAAAAAGGACACCTTTCATTTGTCTTTTAGCAAAGTTCCAGAGTTCCATCTGATCTTTAAATTCCTCTATTTTAAAGAAAATAATAGAGATAGGTAGATACATGGTAACATATATAGGTATACATATGGATATATACATACAGTATGCAAATGAATAGCCTCATAAAAACATGTTCCAGATTGACTATTTCCCAAAAAAATTCCCCATTATCTTGTATTTTCCAAAGATGAACAAAAATCCTCCATTAAATTTCTCCCCTTGTTTTCTTTAATTTGGGGTCAAATTTAAGTGCAGTAGTTTCCCCCCCAGAAAGGATTGTGGCCTAAAATTTTTACAGCCAGTTCATCCAGCTACAAACTCATGCTTATCCGCAAGCATGTTTTCAAATAATATTAAACTAGAACTCAAAAGCTAAGGTTTCCAGTGTTTTCATAACAAGGACTTATTAGGAAAGAAATGAAAACTATGTGATAATAAAGTTATGTATGTAAAATCTAAACCTGCTCTATCATAAGAGCCATACCTCTGAAACATCTTATGTAAGTAACAGGGCAAGTTGATGTTTCTTGAACAGTTGGGGAGAATAAATTTGAAATCACATTTCTATGGAAGTAATTGCTCATCCTCCAGAGCAATGGCTCCTTCATTTCAAGCATCTTTTTTGAATACCAAAAAAATTGAGAACTCCCACCTGATTGAATAAAGGCAGAATATATGCAGCTAGGAACTCACAGGTCTTTGCATTAATTCTACAGCCCTTGGGAGTCTGTGTCCTTCCAGCTGCCTTCCTCTAACCCTGTGCTGTGATCGCCATAAAATTATTCCAGAAATGACTGCCCCATGCAAACATCCCAGAACATGCCCACTGCTCCCATTACACCTTAGATATTACTGCGCCTGCATGAGATTTGCCTATCTTAGAAAACAAATGTTCTCCTTTCTTCTGTTAGCTTTAATACATGATCTACTATTGATGTTTTATACCCTATAAATTTACTTATCTAGTGCTCTATAATTAAATATAAAAACTGTTCACCTTCTCAAGCATAGGGTTGAATTGTGAGAACCCACAGAATTCATGAAGGGCTTTTCTATATGCAAATAAAATAAATGTGATGACTTATCCTTCCCACCACTGGGATGATTATCCACATAAATCTTAACTGTGCCACGAGAGCCTCAGTAAATCACCCCCCAGTCCACTGCATCGTGGGTGATAAGCCAGCACGTCTACATGTTTAAGTCCCCTGCACTGTCCCTGGAAATTCACACTCCCATCTGCAAGGATCTCTGAAAGAAATTCAGAAACACTGAGCCATCCCTATCTTACGATTACAAAAGTGCAATGTCACGCTGCTTCCCAATTTTTCATTTCACAAAAGGCGCCACTACCAGGAACCTTTGTCCCTTTTTTGGCGAGAGATTTTCTAATTTTCATACCCTTTAGGAAACCTCTCTACCGACAGATAAGGAATGCTGTGAACTCCTGTCTGCTCGTTCTTCCTCCCCCGCCACTAGTTCCTTGCACAGCCTGTATATTACGCATCTGCCTTTGGCTCATGGAATCACAGACCTGCTTTGGGTGGCAAGAATTCATGACGCCTGTAAACTTAGATGGGAGAAAAATTACATCTTTATTTTCACCAGTTCCTTACTAAAATTTAGCATTTCCTTCAAATATGAATGCAGGCAACAAACCACAGTTGTCTCAGGGACTTTATCACCCGAGAAATCATGGAGATTTTCATATCAAATTAAGGTTATGCAAATATCTCAAGCTACTTACTCTCGTCACTGTTTCAAAACTCGGAGAGCTCTTAGAGGTACTAGGAGAGCTTCCTATTGATATGGTAATAAAGATGCCCATACATTAAAAAGTCATTAATTTAGGATATATATCTCTTTCTGTTTTGGTTTTGGTATAAAAAAAATTTCAGAAGCATTTTTCTTCTGAGTTATACCCCCAGCCCATTTTATTTAGAAACAGGATCTTGCCAAGTTGCTGAGTCTGGCCTCAAACCTGTGATCTTCTGTCTCAACATCCTAAGCACTGGAATAATAGGCCTGTGCCACCACACACACACACACACACACACACACACACACATATATATATATTCTAAGAAAAATTATATATACACATATGTGTGATATATACATATATGTGTGTACATATTACATATACATGTGTGTATGTGTGTGTGTATATACATATATATATATATATATATATATATATATATATATATATAGCTTTCAGATCCCCAAAATAGTATAGTGATGCTTCATAATATTCTACATATGTCTTTGAACATGAACATATATATATATAATATTTAACATAATTGTGATCTTTTGTATTTTATTTTATGCCTTTAAAAACATTTGGAAAAGTCAGGCATGTTGGCACACCTGTAATAACAGTATTTGGGAGGCTGAAATAGGAGGACTGCAGGTTCAAGAGCCTCAGCAACACAGTGAGGCTCTCAGCAACCTATTTAGCATGACCCTATTTCAAAACAATACAAAACCGAAAAAGGGCCAGGAGTATAGCTCAGAGGTAGAATGCCCCTGGATTCAATCCCCAGTACCACAAAAAAAAAAAAAAAAAAGAATTGAACAGATTCACAGACCTCATCAGATAACCAAAGGGATCCAGGGTTCAGTGTGCCATGACTACAGTGATCTTGAGTTTGACCACCATGATTGCTCCTGAGTCACTCACAACCTGAGTTTTTCACATAGCTTCCCAAAATACTATTAATTAGAGTGGTGTGTGTGGCTCTTTACGTCTAGACTCTGGCACTAGAAATGTGCTCGACTCTTTGATACTGGCTTGAGATCAACCAGAGGCATTCCAGCCTAGATGGGGTCACTTTTGTCCTAACCCATACATTTGACCCTATTCTGCTCCAAATCACAGGAACCCCCTCTGTTTTACTGCTACTCAGATTCACACTTCTGTCAGGGAGTCCCCAGGAAACTGCATTCTGCAATCCTGGATCTCTCTTCCATTGATTGGCTGGGACTGGTCTGTCTGGAACACAGTTTTGAAGGTGAATGTCTTTGAATCATCACTACCACCTCTTCAAGAAAGAGCTTCTGGGTCCTTCTCTAGGGTGTGGCTGTTACTCTAGTGATTCCACGCCAACATCTTTCTCACCTGTGTGCCTAAACCAAAATTAAATTCCCAGGAAAGACAGGTGTAGTGTCACGTGCTTGTAATCCCAGCTCTGAGACAGAGGATCGCACAGGTTCAAAGCCAGCCTCAGCTACTTAGTGAGACTCTCAACAACTTAGTGAGATCCTGTTTCCAAATAAAGTATAAAATAGGTCTGGGAGTATAGCCTGAAGGTAGAAAAGCCCCTGGGTTCCCCTCTCAGTACCAAAAAAATAAAAATTCCCAGGAGGGAAAGTCTATTTGACTTAACTTAGTCACATACCCATCTCAATGATTAGGATGTGGCAGATTCTATTTGAGAGCCCTAGGAGGGGAGGTGCAGTTTCCAAAAATTATCGGGTGAGGTAGATAATCTCACAATCTCTAAACCAGGAGGTGCAAGAGAGACTGAGAGCTAACCTAAGCCCATGGACAGGAGCCTAAGACCGTCCCATTTGAATGGTTTGGCCAGGGAGTCCAGTCATCCTTTTGAAGATGATCATTAGAAAGGGCAGCATGTGCATCTCAAGCACAAAAAGACTCGGGCAACTGTGACAGATACCATAAAAATTCTCAAACGAAATGGCTTGTCTGTTTAGGGTAAGAATCCAGCATATACGGAATGGTAAAGCCACTTTTCAAAATGTATCATTTAATACTTGTACATAATCTACCTTCAAATACTTATCATAACTATCACGTGGTAAAGTTATCTCTCAGGCACAGCTAGTGGCCTGGTGGGGAAGGCCCTGCAGAAGGCAGCACACCCACACACCACAGTCGGCTACAGCAAGACCTTCAGCCCCGAATCTCATCAACACCAAAGGCTACTCTAATCAGTATTGTGAGGGTCAGATGAAGGTTTCTATAGCTATAGGGGGTTGGATAACAAGTACCAAGACAAATAGGGAGAATCATAAGCTCTAGTGTTCCACAGCACAGAGGGATGACTACAGTTCACAACAACCTATTATATATTTTATGAAGAACTAGAAAACAGGTGCTCAGAAGCCCCAAGGCAAAATAAGTAAGTAAATGGCAATAATTATCCTGATTGGTTAGTACACACTGTATAAATTTATTAAGAATAACATTGTATCCTATAAATAAATATAGTAAACAAGTAATAAATAATAAAACAAGAAAAAGATTTTGTTGGCAAATTTTCTGGTATTCAAGTTATGTGTTTGAGTAAAATATTGCAGAAACAACCCCCAGACTTCATGAATAGGAGAGAAGCGCTGAGAAAATGAAGCCATGAACATTTGATGTCCTGAGCGCCCCGAGTTCAGCCATGTAACATGTTGGGAGAAGTCTGGCTTTGGGTACCATTGCATCCGCCTCTGAGGACGCTCCTGTGCACGGTGGTGAAGCCACCCACAGACAGAGCATCCGGAGGTGATGAGCACCTGAGTAAGTGCAGGTCAGTCAGCTCTCTTCACCTCTTTTTGGCCATTCTAAAAGAAATATGCACTCAAAATATCATGCCGTAAATCATAAGTGTATACAGTTTTTATTTGTTTATTTAAAATAATACACATTTAAGAGCCGGGAATGGTGGCACTCACTTGTAATTCTAATACTTGGGAGGCTGAGACAGGAGGATCCGGGTTCTCAGCCAGCCTCAGCTTTTAGTGAGGCTCTCCGCAACTCAGTGAGACCCTATTTCAAAATAGAGAATAAAAAGGAGGGCTGGGGGTGTAGCTCAAAGTTAGAATGCCCCTGGGTTCAATCTCCAGCACCGTAAGTAAGTAAGTAAGTAAGTAAGTAAGTAAGTAAGTAAGTAAGTAAATAAATAAATAAAATTCATATTTAAAAGCAGAAAGCAGGGACCTCATTGAGCTCCCAGGTTTGACAGTGCTGTTTTTGTGTGTATGTGTGGTACTGGGGTTCCTGGAAGCACTTCTACCTCCGGGCTACACTCCCAGACCTATTTTTACATTTTTATTTGGAAACAGGGTCTCCTAAGGCAGCGTGCGCAGCTGGCTTCGAACCAGCGCGATCCTCCTGTCTCTGCCTCCCAAGCGCGGGGATGACAAGCGTGCGCCACCACGCCCGGCGACAGTGCTGTTTATTAAATGTCCACATGGAGGGTAGAGTTTAGCCTATGATATTCCCCCGTAACCCACTTGAGCTATCATCCTTCACCTAAAAGAACCTGAGAGTTTCCAACTATCAAACCGGGACGTTCAAAGCAGCAAGAAAGACCATGAGTGCCTCTATGCCACACTAAAAAATGAGCTGTGTCTATTGGGGATTTAAGGTGTTTGGAGAGCAGCTGACCTATCAAAACCAACAGATTAGTTTTGTGATTCCATTAAAATGTGCAATTTAATTTCTACTTGAGATTTTAAGCTGAAGGGTTTAAGAAAATTGGTCTAGGTTTGTAAATAGCATCAAAAGGTTTAACAGAACTTGAGATTTACTATATTCATAAGTTTAATTTATTACATTCAGTACAGAGGAAAAATCAAATAGATATTTAGAAGTGCGGTAAAAATGTTTAAAGGAGTTTAATTAACCAAGTCGTAAATGCAGCTGATTATTTAAGGTAGCTTTGTCTGTTCAACTGGAACACTAATAAAAGTACCTTGGAACTGGACTTTTGAATGTCACTAGATTTATAAAAAGACCAATAAGACTTATAAGTAGGACCTAGATAGGTTTAAGGAAAATAAGACTTTTTTAATGTTTTAGTCAAAGAAATTGACTATTAATTGAAAGCCTCAATATAAATGTGTCATCCCTTTTGGAATGGGGAAGCCACCTCAAATATGTTTTAAAATTGGTCTGGGTGTAGCTCAAGGGTAGAAGTGCTTGCTTGGCATGCATAGGGTCCTGGGTTCAATCCCCAGAACTGCGCACACACAGACTGTGGTATGGCCCATAACTCCATTTCAGACTCCATAATGTTCTGCGTATCATTTTAGGACCTACTGTATTTTTCAGAACTCTGACTTTGCTCTTGGCCCAGGCACTGTGCCTATGTCATCGCCACTGAAAACACATGAGCAAACTCCAACGCTGGCAGCACCTAAGCCACAGGATGGGCTTCTGCTTCTGCAGTAGACATACCTCATCCCTGATTTCTGCTTCCTCCACTAAATACGACTACAAGTCCTGAAGGCTGCAAATGAAACAGGGAAGACTCTGAGACATAGAGAGAAGAAGATAAGCAACCAGGTAAATCCAGAGAATTGTGCTTAATGGGAAGGGGAGGGGCACGCAGATGGTTACATGCTACATGGTTTCATTTATATAATATTGCCAAATGAGAAAAATTGTGTAAATGGTATAGATTAGAAGCTACTGGGAATGGAAGAGAGGATGAGACTGAAGGAAAGTGGGCGTAGTCATAAATGTATGGCGTGATGGATCCGTACGGCAATGGAGGTCTTCCGTGATCTTACTGCATTAATGTTCACAGCCTGGTTGTGACGTCACATGTAGCTCTGCAAGAGCTACCACTGGAGGAAACAGTCAAGGGTGTGTGGATGGTCCCGTGTTATTTCTTATAATCGCATGTAAAACGAGACTTATCTAAAAATTTAAAGTATAATATAAAAGATCTTTAGGATAGATGCTAGCAATTTAAAGAAAAATCCTGTAAATTGAGTAGAATACTTCCTAACTCCCCCCTAGAAGCCAAATGAGTGGAGGGAGGGGCTGAGAAATGATGAAGCCGATGTGTTCTGCAACATACCAACCAAAGTTGGTATCAAAAGTGAGCTAGTTCTCAGAGATGAATTTACCACGAAACTAAAACCTGGAAGCTCAGGGCTTAATTTAAGGTTGCAGAGGACCCTGCCACGGCCCTGGGATGTACCCTGCAGTTCGTTGGCATGGCAAACATCTGCAATGCCAGGTGTTTAACGATGAGTGAAGTCCTTTACCTCCTTTTCCGGCAATTTGTTCCCATCTCATTTCTCCTTGTGTTGGGAAGTGCTATCTTGGGGACCCAAGGAAGAGTTGAGTGGAGGAGACGGGCACTTTGGATTGGTGGTTCATGCGGTCACTTGCACATGTAAGTTACTGATAGCCCTGTCGGTGTAGGAATGCCTCCTGGATTTTCCTAGCTCCTACTATGTTGCCTCTTTCAGACTCATGACACACAAGTATAGGGCCAGAGGTCAGACTCCAAGCCCACAGTGCAAACGGCCCTCTTCTGGACTAAATTTTTTTATCACAAAGTTCATGGGTTGAACCCTATCACCCAATGTGACTGTATTTGTAGGTAGGGCCTTTTAGAGGCATCTCTGATGGTTGTCTTTTGCGATAATAAAATACCCGAGGTTGGGTACTTAATAAAAAAGGTGTTTATTTAGCTCAAAGTTCTAGAGATTCAAGAACATGTTATCAGCATCTGCCTGTCTCTGGTGAGGGCCTTCTGCCATATCACAATATGAGAGCTGGCATCATCAAATAAGTATACGTGAGAAGAGACCACACGTCAATCCAGGAATCCACAGGGATTCAGGATACAGGAGCTAAGCTTTCTCTTTTTATAACAACTCACTCTCGTGGGAACTAGCTAGGGTTCCTCACAGACTACACTAATCCCTCCCAAGGGTGATGCCCCAGAGACCCAATTACCTTGTACTAGGCTCTCCCTCTTGCTGTTGCACCACCTCCCAACACCACCACGCTGAGTTGTAGATCAAGCTTGCCACGCATGAACTTTCAGGGGTATTGGAACCATGGCAGAGGTAATCAAGGTTAAGATCATAAAGGTGGAACCCTAATTCAATAGGACTGGTTTCCTAAGAAGAGGAAGACACCAGGATGCACACACACAGAGCAAAAGGCCATGAGAAGACACAGAAATGATGAAGCCTCAGGAGAATCCAGACGTGCCGACACCTTGATCCCAGACTTCCAGGTTCCTCAACTGTGAAGCAGGAAATGTCTGTCATGTAAGCCACGCAGTCTGGGATACTTATTATGGCAGCCTGACCAGACAGTACAGCCCCAACACATCAAACATGGGGTAAAACAAGGTTGGACATGAAGAAAGCCAAGAGCTAATCTGTACAATTTTTTTACAGCCATCAAACATATAAAAAGCAGAATGTTTTGTTACCACGACTCTAAGTCCAAATAGAAGTGTTTTTCCAAAGGGAACTTAAAACATTAAGTGTTTATATCTTTTTTCAAGAAATATGCCTCTTTATGACAATCACACAAAATAGGGTTTATTAGAATTCCTGCATTTTTAAAAGGTTATGCAGCAAATACTACAAACTTCGCAGTAGGTGATATCTTGCACATCCCAATACATGATTGTGGAGCACATGATAGTGCTCTGTGTGTAATTTAGCATCTCATCTTGATAGGACCTGGCAATCTCCGATGAAATTGCATGCAAAATTGAAACAGTGCAGAGAGGCGGTCTGGAGATTGGGCATTCCAATGACAGAGCTGCTTTTTGTATTGGATAAATCAAAGTATAAAGGGAGATGGTTATTTGATAACAATCTCATAGTTTGATACAACAGGGCAGATACTGAATACACAGCCAAAAACCAGAGGGAAAGAAATGTCCCAGAGGCAGGTGGAGCCGTTAATTAACAGAAGTGTTCGTATTATGCTGTGTTTTGTAATATGGGTGCTGTTGGGTGGCAAATTGCAGACAGCAAGTTTCTGTAATGTATTATAATGTTTCATGGTCTAAATCAATAACCACTTCCATGCCTTGTTTTATATTCGTGCTTTTGTATTCCTTTTTTTTTATCCTGAAAGCCTCCAATACCCCTTGAATTGTATAAACTTCACTGCTGCTGGAACTATGTGATCGTAGCCCCACGTGCAAGGTTGGCTTCCACGGCTCTTGGCTGTTTTAAAGCATGGGGTGTCACTGATTCCTTCAGGCATGAAGAAAAAAAACACTAGGTTAAAAAACCAAAAAAGTGGGAAGTTAAAAATGGCAGGGTAGAGGAAGAATATTGCGCTGCTCAAGCTCCATGGCTTGAAGGTCAAATGATAGAAAAATCCCCAACAAGAAAAGGAACTTTCATCAAGAAGAAAGCCTGGATTTTGTCGAACCAGAGGTTACACAAAGAGCCTGGGGAGAGAGAATTACATCTCTCTTAAACCATAAGCCAAGATGGGGAAGGAGAGCTGAACAAGGATGCAAACCACAGCCAGTGGGGCAGGAACTTCAGAGGCCTGAGAAAACCACCCAGGGCCCCGGTCAGCACCCACCCAGCGTCCCAGGACCCACCTGCATCCAAGTGGATTCTGGCCAGTGTCCTGAAAAGACTGCAGCAGAACCTGCTGGCCCCAACCCTTACAACCTGGCAGCACCCAAACCCAGCTGAGTGCTGGGGGTGCCAGTCAAGTCTTCCAAACTGAATTTTTCATAAGCTAAATACCATAAATTTGTTTCACATCACTGCTGTGCCGAATTACAACACACAATATTACTTACGGTTCTAGAGAAGTTGGAAACTGGTCTCGCTGATTTAAAATCAACGCAGCGAAGCTCCCGCTTCGAAGCCAACACATCTTTGGCTCACTCCTGACTACCTCTTCAGGCCGCCTTTTAGAGACTATTTAAAGACCTGCCCACCTAAGACTGGTACTGATTATATTGGGCCTACCTGGAGCATTCATTACGAGTTCATCAGCAACATCAATTCCACCTTCTACCTTCAACCCAGTTTACAATAAGATATTCACAGTTGTTAGAGATTCAACATCTATTCTGCCTAGTATATAACCTATTCTTTTAATTAAATCATCTTAAACACAATCTGATGTTATAGCACACAACTTCATTGTACTGATTCATGTAATACAGTATCAGACAAACAGAAAACTAAAAAAAATTAATTAAAGAGCAAACATTTTATTCAAAGTGATTGAGAAAATTCACATTTTGGGATATGAAAATATATTTAGGAAAACTAAGCATTTCTTTTCCTCTATTTTTATCTTCTTAATTTATGAACATGCTCAACCTATGGTAATAAAATCTAAATCTAATGTAAAAAAGCTCTTTCAGTAAGTATAAATTTTTAAAGTAATAAAAGAGTATTGCATCCGCTTTACTGACAGCATTTTTTTTCTTTCTTAGTAATAACATAAAGTAGTGCAATCCATGCCCAAGGTCTTTAATTCAATTCCCAGCACCTCAAAAAAAAAAATGACATCTTTGTCTTCTAAGTTTTGGCATCCTAGATTTGGTAGGATACACAAGTGTGTGTGTGTGTGTGTGTGTGTGTGTGTGTGTGTGTGTGTGTGTGTGTGTGTGTGAATCTGCTTCAATCTACAACCTAGGAGTAATCCATCAACACTTCCAATACCCTATCAGGGATCTTCACTCCAGGACTCAATCCTTAGCAACAGAAGACTCCTTTCAGGAGCCCATACCCCAGAGCTTTCAGCTACTCATCTCTGCCTCTGAATCAGAAAGTTTGATAATCAGCACAAAGAAGAATAGAAATATTTTCTTTGGTGGTGAAATGAGTGATCTTCAAGGCTTGTGAGGTGCTGGGAACCCCTCCCAAGCACTTCCGCCCAGGTTTGAGTAGGGCGCAAGAGTCTGGCTTAGCCATCTAAAACCAGGCCCTTGACTCCAGTAAGTACTGGACTCCCGAAATTGCTAGGGATTCTGTTGAATGGTCTTACAAAGACCATTTAGGACGAATTGCTAGGGCTTCCCAAAGCTTCCAGGGCAGAGTCATATGAGAGTTGCTTTCAATGTTTACTTGGAAATAAGGTTGTGGGGGACAAGAACTAGAGCCCTCCTTACCTTTGCTATGGGAGACGATCTGTGTCCAAAGAGCCACCAGTGACTATTACACACACGCGTCTGCAGCTGGGAGGATTGCTGATGCCTGACTCCAGTTTCCATGATGACCCTACCGAGCCAAAGCCAGCTGTAGCCACTCAGGTGCTAGATTCAAAAGCTGTAATGCAAGTCACAGACCTTCTTAATCATCAAAATGTCTCTCCTTGGCATAAACAGATGAATGAAATGATGCTGGCACGGGTTCAGCCTTTAGAAATTCATTGAAGTTTGTCCCAGGTAATTAGTTTATTTGTCCTCTGAAAGTGACCTAAAACTGATCCATTTGGTGTCTCTCTTACTAAAAGACATGCAATGGTTGCTAGGCAACATCATGCATTGTTATTGCTTCATCTAATTTAAAATTCTCAATGCACAGTAAAGGCCTTCAGAGAGAAGTTATTGTTCAGGGTGGGCTAAACAACATTTTTCACTGTAGCCCATTCAATTTAGGAAAGAAATTACAGCGTACTGTTTAATCAACATAAAATGATTTGTACAGAACATTTAACATCTTCTTGAAGTGTAGCTGTCTTCCTCTGCTAATCAGATCTACTTAATTTATTTTAAACTTTCCCAAAGAGATTTCCTTTCTCCTTCTACCCTTGCCCCTTTTTCCATTCCCCTAATTTAGAAGCCAATGTGTAGATATTCTTTCACGTGGGAACTGGAAGACCTGGAAAGAAAGGTTTGGAAATACATACTGTGTGCTCTTATTATCCCCATAATTTAGCCTTGGGAAAGGTGTCTCAGGAGGGGAGCCATCATTCTCAGGAGGCACCCCAATTTCCACATCATTAGACAGAAGAGGTGTCTAACACGTTAGTTTTCTGGTAAGAATGCTACAAAATCAGCCTATTGTTTGTTCTAATAATAAACTGGTTTCACATCGTGAATCTCCAGAGAGCACTGCCGATGTGTCCTCCCAAAAGAAAGAACGTCATATTTTTTTCATTCACCCAATAATATTTCTTGACATTTAGATTAACTTCTTGGCAAAACCTGTTGGAAGGAAGTACATTTTCGTACAGTGGGCCAAGGCCTTTCTGCATGGTGATGGTCTCCATGTGTGTTGAGCGTATTTGAAATATCAAATGACTCAAAATCGATTAAAATGGACTCTTCGTTTATCACAACTGCTTGGAACCTGAAACAATCCAGAAAAAAAAAAAAAGCAAAACAAAACCTCATGAGTTTAGGCTAATGTAAGAAAGGAACTACAAATATGAATAAATGGGCAAAACTAAGCAGAATATTTTAAAGGAAATGTAATTTTGTTACCATAACAATATGGAGAAAATCTGATTTTCTTTGCAGTAAAAACTCTCGTAGGACAAGATTGATTTTTGTTGGCTTTAAACCTTATTAAGACTCTTGGTTAGTGTATGTGTGTGGAGGGGAAGACACTCCCCAGAGAGGACGTTTAAATTACAGTAAAACAGGAGGCCAAAAAGTGATTGGGGTGGAGGTTACCTTATTCTTGGCTTTGGGATTTATTTTTATTATAAATGCTGTGATTTTAGGGGCAGCTGGTCACACCAGAAAAGAAACTGGAGAAATAATTTTACCAGAGGGACTTTACTAAGGTTTTTTTTTTTTGTTTTTTTTTGTTTTTTTAGGCATGAAGCCCACGTTCTTTTTCCTATGAAACAACAGGCAAGTATATTGGTTAAGTAACCAAAACTGCCTGGATTCAAATCTCTGTTTTAACCCTGAAAATTGCTGTTTTAACCCTGAAACCCTGGACTGACCACACTTCTGCACCCTGCATTTTCTTTTCAAAATAGGCATCGCAATACCTCAAATGTTGTCGTGAGGATTAAAGGGTTGATAGAGAACAGGGCCAGTGTCCTAGGTGTGACCTCTGCAGTTTCTCAGTTGGCTTAATGCTCTATTGTCCCCATCTTGAAACTCATAATCATTTTGAAACAGGGCACCAGCATTTTCATTTTGATCTACATGCCACAGACTGTGTAGCAAGCCCATGGATACACACAGTATTTAGAGCACAGTCTAGCACATTATCAGTGCCTGTGGTCATCTTTATTCTCTTTCCTCCACAAAAATTAAAAAATAGACCCAGACCGGGTAGTGAAGCTGGTACTAACTGTGGCAGAATAAAAACAGGAACTTCCCAAGGGGATTCAGACATATCTGGCCTATTTACTTCCAGGTTCAAGGAGAAATTATATAGGCTGGAAAACATGCATTGGCAGAGAAGTCCTTAAGAATCAAAATTAGCCACAACTTGATAGCAAGTGATGAACACATCAATTATTCACACATAAACAGGCACATAAAAATTGCAAGAAACCACTCAGAGATACTCAATCCTTTTAAGTATTTTAAATAGCAGACCTGCCCTTAAGAATACCATGCAGATGCATGTGCTTCTATGTCTAAATACAGGTGAGCTATTCATCAAGCCAACAAACTTCTAAATAAATTGCCTACTACTCTACCGTGTAGTCTAATACACCTTCAAATGACCTGGGAGGTCAAGTTCAAGTTTGAAAATTCTTTTATTTTTGAGAGTTGCTCCCACACACATCCGTGGACAACCCTGCCCTTACATCCAAGCTCCACCACGTGTGTCCCTATCAAGGAACATCAGCTACCTATAGAACGCAAAGGCACATATGCCACCATATGGGCGCCCTCCAGAGGACAATCTGAGGAATACATCTGCACCAGCCTCGGAAGCCTACCAAGGCTCTTGAAACAGGAAATTCCAGGGCTCCAGGCACCCAGAGAGGTCTAAAAAATGTGCTAGGGGCTAAAAGTGAACGCTACCTCTGTGCCCACAGACTCCACACCTGGTAAACATGGGCATGGCCCAAAGGAGGTCAGAACAAGTTGATTACTCATAGACTCTGTATTCTGAAATGCCAGTATAAAAATAAGCTTCATCTTCAACTAACTACTTAGTCACAAATTCCAAGTGACCACGGCTTTGTGTATAGAGATGCCAAGTTCTCCAGAGTCAAATTTTTGCTCCCAATTACCACTTCCAGTTCCTACCTAGCCCTCTAGTTCCCTCCAACCACCTCCTGCCAGCAATCTCCAAGTCCACCCTGCCCTCATGCACATAGAAGTATCAACTGTTTCTCCCAGGCCCCCACTGACATTCCAGAGCATTCCAGAACTTCCCAATGATGAGATCAGGATACCTTCACCAGGAATAAATGGGTTAATTTATATTGCTATGCTACTAAGTAAGATGAAAATACTACAAATATATCTATTATAAATGTGAAGGTCACCAGAGAGAGAGAGAGTGAAATGTCATTATGGCAAATGAAGCCCATGAGTATCCTAAATGTAGCCTTACACACACAAAAAAAAAAACTAGTACTAATAGTCTAGGGACCTTTTAGAAAATCATTTTTCTCATCTTGCCCTTTGTATCCGACAAATATTGATTTGAGTTGTGTTTTGAATAAACAGTGTAAACAGTGCCTTAGATAGGAGTTGACTCATAAACTTCCATCATTTAACACCTTACAGAGGTGAAAGAATCTGGGCTGCACAGTTCTGAGGTTGGGTGGCGCCTTTTGGGTGGCGGTGGAAGTCCAGGACAAGCCATCAGCCTCTCTCTCCTGCACTGTAAAAGAATGTAGAACTTTGGAGCAGAGGAGACTTCTGCAATAGTCAAGTTTAATACTCTGGGCAGCTGAGGCTTGTAACTATCACATCCCACACCAATGTGCATAGATCACTGAAGAAAGGTTCCAAGTTTCTCTATAAACATTCTGGGTGTGTTCACCTCGAGGGCAGTTGCTTTTTAAGATGAAAACATTTCAGTAAGCCTGCATTTCCAACAAAACATTGTTCTCACTTCTAGATTTTTTCTTTTGAGGAAAAAAATGGTTTTGTTCAAAAAAGTACTTTCTATTAATTAGGAAACCAACAGAATAACATTAAGAAAGAACTGAGAGATGACCAAGGAAGGAGCCTGGAGACTTGCGTTCTGGGCCATGTTCCAGCACATTCCACAGTGGACTTGGACAGGAATTGCCAGCTGACCTCAGCAATCTGGCTGTTTATAATTGCCAACATTCTTCTTGACTGATGCCAGCAATGACGAAAGTCCTTGGGTAACGGAGATGAAGACAACAAAAACCTTCCTTGGGAAAAATTCTCACATTTTTTTAGCTGATACATAAAAACATATCTCACACACACATGATAACATATGATGATTTTACATATGACTACATTGTAAAATTACTCAAAATCTTTTAGCTTTTTGGAATTGTTTTATACTTTTATGGGTGCATTGTAATTATGCATCATATTGAGGTATAGAACATACACGCACACAACACTTGGTGCATGTTCCTCTGGATCCCACCCCCATCCCTTCCCCATACACTTCACAGAAACTGGAATCGATACTTTCATATACGTATTTAGCATTATTTGAACTATCATCTTCGTTACATCCCTACCCCCCTCCTCCCCCCTCACCCTTCTCCATCACTCCACTGTAGTCTGTGATCCTTTATCCGAGGTCTCTTTCGAAGTCTACAGTATATAATTGTTATCTCTCATCAACCAATGGTACAGCAGCATACCAGAACTTCGTGCTCCTGTCTGAATGCAGAGTAGTACCTGCCGACCAACCTCTCCCCATTGCTCCCCCACCCCCACTCCTCCCAGGCTATAACCACCAATCTACTCCCAACTTCTAGCATTCTGTCATAAGGGACCAAATGGAATTAGAGGTGTATATATTCTAATTTTTAAAATATGATTCATTTTTAGGAATTTTTTTCCCTAGCTCTGTGAAGAATGACATTGGTATTTTGACAGGGGTTACAATGACTCTGTGGATCACTTTTGGTAGTCCGGCCATCTTGACAGTATTTATTCTGCCTATCCAAGAACATGTAAGATCTTTCCGTCTTCTACACACAATGGAATTTTACTCAGGCATGATATAAAGAAAAATAATGTAATTTTCAGGAAAATGGATGGAACTAGAGAATATTATGCTAAGTGAGATCAGCCGTTTCAGTCTCAGTTAAGGGCCATATATAAACTAGAGAGAAAATAGAAAACAAAATGGACTTCAGATAAATGAAGAGAGAAACCAATAGAATAGTAGAAGCAGATTTGGGAAGGGAAATGGGAAGGAGAAAAAGGAAGAGTGAAGAAGGAAACCATTCAAATAATGTTATGTTCATATGTGAAGGTATCACTACAGTCTGGGTCAACATTCTCATTGCTGTAATCCAAGACAACTGAGCACCCAGCTTAGAGGAAGGAAGATTTATTTGCTCATAATTCTTTGAAGATTTCAGAGTGTTAATCCATGTTAGGCTGGGCTACATCTGCTGAGCTCAGGGCATGGCAGCTTGGAGAGAGGGAGAGAGCAAGGGCTCTTCTCTCACATCATGGAGGCCGGAAGCAAGAGAGAGCCAGCAAGTGAGGAGCTTCAGAGACAAAAGCACAGTCCCTACGATCACATCCCCAGGGACCCACCTTCTCCAGCCACACACACCCCTGTTTAGGTTACTACCAGTAAACGCACCAGAATGGATTTACACGCTGATATTACAACCCTTGTGAGTTAGTTATATCAACTTCGAATGTTAATACTTGAACTCTTCAGGGACATTTCATATCTAACCTAAACAACTATCAATCTCAATAACATGTATGGGAAAGAAGTAGGGGGCAGCGGGATGAAATGTGGAGGAAAATACACCAAGTGACATAAGCATGTATGTTTATATCACTTTAAATCTCACTGTGGTGTATAATTACAATGTACCAATGAATGTATAAAAACAAAAATGAGAAAAAATACGACCAACCATACACTGATAGATCCTAAGCATATCACTGTGTCTCCATACCCATTTCCAGTACAAACAGATCAAAAGATGGTGCTCAGAATTGGCCTATTGACATTTCAAATGGGAAAACAATTTCAATTCATGTTCTTTGCCGAGTCTTTCTAAAGCCAGTCTTCCAAAAAGAAATATTTAGCGATGCATTGCTAAAGAATTTTACATTTTTTAATTAGTATGGCCATCAGGTGCTACACATTTAATTGTGAACAGTTAATAATATGAAGGCCATGACAGCCATCCGCAGTACGGGGCATCGGGGCAAACATTGGTCCTCATTACATCGGCATGAATCATAGATCAAGAAATGTCTGAAGCCAGGACTGTTAGCCACAAATTCCTCAGTGGCCACAGCTACCTGGCCTTTGTCTCAAACATTGGCCTTCTGCCTGGAAAACTCACCATCCCACCTTTACCCTGGCACTGGCTGACACTCCTACTCAATCCCCAGGACCCTTCTCTGGGGGGTCCTTCCAACACTGCACCCTCCCACTGCCTGTACTATAGCCTAGGTTTGCTTGTGTGTATTTTCCACTGACTGAAGTGGTCTCCATGGCAAAGGCTGTGTCGGGAGTCAGGGGGGCTACTAGGGATTGAACCAGGGGCATTCTACCTCTGAGCTACACTTCCAGCCCTATTTTATTTAATGTTTATTTTGAAACAGGATCTCACGAAGTTGTGGAAAGCCTTGTTAAGTTGCTGAGGCTGGTGGCAAATCTGTGATCCTCTTGTCTCAGCCTCCCAAGTACTGGGACTACAGGAGTGTACCACCACACCTGGCTGGCTGTGTCTTCTTTGCCATCTTATCCCCAGGGTACAGCACAGAACCTTGAACAGTGGGGGAGCAAAGAACATCTGTCACAAGTGCATAGTACCATGAAAATTGGGGGTGCAAGGATGACAGTGCACTCCACCGGTGTTTTTCTAACAAAGAGTGGACCTGCAAACTAGCTTCATCAACAGTGTTTGCAAAGAGAAGGCTCAGCAGGACTTTCCAGGCACTACAGCTTGGAACTAGGAAATGGTTGAGGGCCAAGAATGTGTGCTTACTCGTCCTCTTCTCTCTCTCTCTCTCTCTCTCTCTCTCTCTCTCTCTCTCTCTCTCTCTCTCTCCATGAACTGTGCTCCCGCCCCTCACTGCCTCACTGCAGAAGAGTTTCCTTCCCTTCTTCATCACAGTGCACTGGCTGTCTCAAGCTCAACTCCACATAACCTTCATTTCTGTTGCTTGAAGGACTGATGTGGATCCTGGAGACACCCAAGTCCACTAAAATGCAGCGTGCTCCATGAAAGATAGAGTACACACCTGTAGTCCTCACCCATCGAGGAGGAGCTTCTGAGCCATTTGTCTGGCATCTGCTTTGGGCCGCCATCAGGCAACACAGCTCAGTACTCAGTTTTCTCTATTATCTCAGCCTTGACCCAGCCTGTAAAGAGTGACACTGGGTGCATGTCCCTGCCCCCTGCACTCCTCACCCCAGCTTCCAGGGAGAGAGAGATGCAGCTCCATGCCATTGTTTGAGTTTTGAGTGAGAAAAAAAATAAGCTATCAAGCATGCCCAATACTTTGGTGGTCAGGCCGCAAGCTCCCCAGCCAGAATATGTGTCCAGGGATTGGTGCTAACAAAGGACTCAGTCTCGTAGGAGCGTTCAAGTTAAGTTGTAGTGTTAAAAACCAGAATCTTGGAACCACCCCTTAGCTGTGTTCTGCAGCCATTGTGGTATAGTAATAGGTCAAACTTGAAAAAAAATTGTGAGTCTCATTTCTTGAATTTTGAATCTATAGTGAAAGGTAGAGAGATTTTCAAAGACTGGAAAATTCTCCCAGAACTCATAGACCAATGATAGCCTCCATGTCATCCAGTTACAATCACAAGAAACAGAATCTGATTGGATACTCATCAGCCAATGAGATTGCTTCACCTTAGCCCAGTCAGAGATGACCAAGGTCACTAGTCAGAGGAGAAAAAAAATACCTTCTGTGGAGGGAAGTTTCCAGAGACATTAGTATGGGCTTATTTGGTACTCCAAGTATGTTTGTCAAACATTTAATTACATATCCAAAACCAGGTAACTCCCCTGGAAAGATTCTCCAGACAAACTGCTGCCAGTGTGGGAGGCAGTTTTAAGGGAGAGTTACCCTAAATACAGTCACCTGGGAGGGACCATCAAGCACTACCTCGCGTGAGAATGTTCAGTTTGCTGATGATTTCAATGTTAGTCCCTGGTAGACAAAAACAGCCATCACCAATATCTCATTCATCTCACTCTAAGCAAGAGAAGACTGCACATCTCAGCCCGTTGCATTTGGGGGCTGCACACCATAAAACGAGATTCTGGAGAATGCACTGATCTGAGGTAGCAAAGAGCCTCAGTCTCTCTTCTCCTGCTGTGGCCACTTAGATGGTGCCATTAAAAGAGGAAAGGATCCAAGCATGTCTGTACAAGCCTGTAGTCTTGACTACTTGAAACACTGAGGCAGGAAGAAGATGGGAACCCAGGAGTTCAATATAAGCCTGAACAACACACATGCCAACCCCTATCTCAATAGTAATAATGATAATGGTAGTGCAGTCTCCAACAACCTGGTTTGTGGACATCTGTTCAGGCACTGCCAGCCACCCACCTATCCTGCTGACACGCAGAATGAGTGAGAATAAGCACTTGTGAGAAGCTCTTGAGATGCTGGGTCATTTCTTACTCCAGTAAAACCTGGCATATCACAATTAAAATACTCAGCATTCTCAGTTAATTTCCAGATGAATCCAACTCAGATCTCAAGCCAACAAAACAGGCTTGCAAAAAGCCTTTGACATTTAGAGCCACCTTTCAGAATTAACAGGATTTCTGGCTCCTCCAGAATTAGAAGAGAGAGAGAGAGAGAGAGTACAGTACCATGACCTATAAGATTATGAGAACATAATTCTCAGGGTGTTGCATGTACAAAAGCACTTGAGGACCTGCCAGTGAATTTGGGACCAGAGGACCAAGCCATGACTAATCATCCCAGAGTGCCAGACCACTGCCTTGGATCCTTCCAAGAAATACCATCACTGTCAGATCAGTGGTCCATGTAGCCCAGGAATTTGTCTCAGACAATGACACGAAATTGTGTCCCCACTTTTCTGTTTTAAACTGTGTGTCATTCTAGCCTAATTTCCTACAATTGTGTTTCTAGTCACCTCAAACAATCTTATAATTGTGATAATTAGGAGCATTAGAGCAGACGGAAGTTGGTAAGGGGAAATTAGATCAGTTCAGATATTGTCCTATCCCGATTAAAGTAATTATCTTGCAGTGCAAATGCCACCACCGAAATTCAGAGCAACCCACACACAGCCAGGTCATTCCCCCACTGTGTCCGCCATGCTGTCCATTAATAACTGTCACTGAGGAAATGAGGACGTCATCAGCCAGGGCAGGAAGACCGCTAGATTTTCTTTAATTGGTGTCCCTACAAGCACAGCTGTCAGGACACCTTGGAACCTAGCAAGTGTCTTAGTTGGTTCCCTGCTGCATTTAACCCTGTGGACATGCCATAAAACTCTACTCCCTTGTTCCAGTAAAAGGGCCTGCTACTCTTGTGGCCACTCCTTCTTGGTATCCTTAATGGACACTGCCCCTTCCACCTGCCATTCCTCAAGGGCCCACCCTCAGGCCACTGCCTTTCCTAGTGTGCCGCTTTGCCCTGAGTGGTAATACTGACTCTCATCTACCAAACATATACCAAACCCCTTTCCTGAGCCCCCAGTGCATGCACCTTCTGAACACCTCTACGTAGATATCCCATAGATGCTTCAAATTCTACACACCTGAAACTAAAGTTATTGCTCCCTTCCAACCCCCTTCTTTGTTAATGTTCTCTATTCTTTTCGCATCATGTAGAGGCTGAATGTTGTCTGTCTCAAAGAGATGTCTACCTGAGACATCAGACTGTAACCCTATTTGTGACAAGGCTCTCCTTCAAAGATTTAATTAAGTGAATGATCTCAAGATAAGATCATCCCGAATTAGGTGGACTCTAAATCTAATGATGTCTTTACAGAGAAAAACAAAGGGAGATATGAGACAGATACAGATGGAGGGGAAGAGCAGAGGGAAACAGGGGCAGATACAGAAGGGGCAAGCCTATTAGCCTAAGAACACCAACAATTTCCAGGGCCACCAGGAGAAAAACAGGAATGATTCTTCCTCACAGACACCATGAGGGATCAACCAATCCTGCTGGCATTTTGACTTTTGGACTTCTGGTCTCCAGAACAGCAAGATAATAAATTGATATTGTAGGCCACCCAGATCCTGGTAATTTGTTACCGCAGTACTAGAACATTAACACAGATGTCAGCCGGCCACAATCCACCCTGGAAGATGCCCTGCCCCTTCTCAATTCCCATTTCCAAACAGTCTTTGAACCTTGCTGACTATTAAATTACCAAAATCCCCCCAACTCTCCCGCTGGTCTCCACTGCCCTCATGCAGCCTGCACCTCCCTTACCTGGTGGTCTCCTTGCCTGGATCTCATCTCTAGAAGTCTGGCCTTCACAGGGACACCAGAAATGTCTGTCTAAACAGAGGAAAGAGTCATACTCAGCTGCTGACACCTACCTCACTGCCCACCCCACAACTGCAACAGTACGAGGTCCTGGGGGCTAGAGTAACTGACGCAGCAGTACCTAGGCCCTGTTGGAATACGTGGCCCCTGCTCCATTCTCAGTGGCAGCAGGAGACTGCGGCCTTTCCACATGACCTCACCCTGGCTTCTCTTCCACTTGTGAGAACACTGTCATAACACTGTCACCAATCACATCAGGACCTTTGTGATAACACTGGACCCACCCAGATTCCCCAGACGAATTTCCTTCCCCATCTGCCAATATAATTAAAAACTTTAATTCCATCTGCAACCTAATTCCTCCTTTCTGTGTGATCTGTAGGTTCCAGGGATTTTGGTGGGGACCCCCTTTGTGTGGGATGGAGGCAGATATTGTTTTGCCTCCATGTGGGATCTGCAGAGATAACACTGGGAAGTGTGAAAGAAATCAGTGAGAATCAGGGAGGTGGGACCATCAGCAGAACTCCAAGAAGTTTAAGAATAAAGAACAGCCTTCCAGGAGCTAAGCAGACTGTTGAGCCTGGGAGACCTGGGTCCCTAGGTATGCATGGTCAGAGCAAAAATGGGGGCCAGGAGACAAAATAAGAGGGCTGTTGATGAAACTGGGGTGCAGGTGGGAGCTTGGTCCCCAGACATAACTAAAGAATCTTTACAGTGCATGCAGCAGTATCTGACCAGCACTTCCAACTCAGTTGAGGAAATGTGTAAGGTTTCTGAGAATTTAACCAGGATAGCCCCAGAGCCTGTTACTTTGAAGCAAGGTAGATTATGTCCTAAAGTTAGAAGGCACGAGTGTTCAGGAAACAGCCAGTTTGTTCAGGTTATAAGCCATGTGTTCAAAAAGGCAGAAGGCAGCTGGGTGCAGTGGTACAGGCCTGCAATCCCAGGACTTCAGAGACTGAGTCAGGAGGGTTGCAGGTTTGAGGCCTGCCTTAGCAACTTAGCAAGAAGCAAGTATCTCAGCAGCTTACTGAGACTCTGTTTTGAAATTAAAAAGGCTGGAAGTATTGCTCCATAGTAGAACATGCCCCTGGGTTCAATCCCCAGTACCAAAAATTTTAAAAGGCAGAAGGCTGTTCGAGTACAAAACCCACCCAACAGGACAAGGGGAGAAGAGGTGGCATTCAGGATGTAGACTCAACCAAGCAAGGAAATGAGCTCACACAGTACTCATGAGGGGCCACGAACTCACAGTGCTGCTCAGCTACCCAGCTCGGGCTCGGCCAGCACTTGGGCTGCCAGCCAAAACTGGTCCAGGAAATAGAGGGGGACTTCAGAGGGCATGTGAGAGTGAACAGTAAGGAGAATATTGACAGGCTTTGTCCAGTGGGAACTCATTTCCAGTTCTGCTGGGCAGCCAGGATGTGAATGATCTTTATCATCTTCAGAAATTTTGAAGCCAACTAGCCCTTTCATTATGCAAGGTCAGACCATATATGTTCGGGGGATTCTTGGGAACAGTAAGTCCTGCTTCACAGTGGGCTTAGGAAAGAGCACATTCACTCTGGAGGCTCTTGTGTCACCAAAGAAACGCAACAGGAAGAACGAGTCGGTCTTTTCAAGGAACTTTACTTGCAGCAGTCAAATAAGCAAGAGTATAAAAGGAGCCTCACTCTTGCCTGTGCTATTCCCTCTTTGCACTTAGATTCTATTTATTTCCTAAGAGACCTTAGGGCATTGCTTGAAGATGCTGAAAGCCCAGCAGTCATGGGTAGTAATTAGTTTTAGCCATCAGCAGAAAGCACCTTTGTCTTATTTCTCCAAAGTCAAAGCCAATCGATACCCCCCTACACTTTACACCTCCCTTGGTTAATCAGAAGGTCAACTGGCAAGAAACCCTCTGCCCTAGGGCTGGTGGAAATCCTTCAGACTAGGAAAAGAGCAAAACCGGTACTGCTACCCATGAGAAATTCTCAAAGGTGAACCGAAGGGCACCAGCCAAGCGTGGCCATAATGTCCCAGGTCACCTGAGAGCAGGCGCCAGGACCCGGATGGAACTCAGATGCGCAATTCTGACTTAGTGCCTTTTCATAGCCTGAGGCCCCACTATTAAAACTGAATATATTAATTGGATCACAGCCAGGCCTTTTAACCAAAGATTTTTCTATTTGCAATTTAATAAACTCCTGCCACAGTGACTAGTTAACGAAAATTGGAGCATTAAGACCCTGCTCGATCCCCCTTACAGCCTAGTAGGGCTGGTTAAAGATAGCATCCAATTTCAAACACTGAGACAGTTCAGAAAGCCTCAAGATCACGCATGGTTTGCCAGGAAAGAATTATGACTGCAAAATGATTTGAAGTCTGCTTAAAATGTACACCCCTGGTTAAGTCCAAAATGGAATACTATTTTTATACTACTGCTTACCAAGAAGAGTCTCAGGCCCCAGGTAATTCCCATCAAATAAAATGGTGACCAAAGGGAGGGTGATTTGAAAGCAGAGCTGGCTGTTAGGATGCTATCAGGAGCCTGTGAATAAACATCTCCATCACCAGGAATGGTGGTGTATACATGCAATTCCAGTACTCAGGAAGCTGAGACAGGAGGTTAGTGGGTTCAAGCCCAGCCTAGCAACCTAGGAAGACCCTCAACAACTTAGCAAAATCCTGTCTCAAAATAAAAAAAGTTTTAAGGTCTGGGAGTATAGCTTGAAGATAAAACACCTTGGCTCCAATGTCCAGTATCAAAAAAAGAGAAGAAAGTAAGAGAAAAGAAAAAATGAAAGGAAGGAAGGAAAAGAAGAAGAAGAAGAAGAAGAAGAAGAAGAAGAAGAAGAAGAAGAGAGAGGAGGAGGAGGAGGAGGAGGAGGAGGAGGAGGAGGAGGAGGAGGAGGAGGAGGAGGAAGAGGAGGAGAAGGAGGACGTAACTTTTCTTCAGCCCATGGAACCTTCTCCAAAATAGATCATCCTGGACCACAAAGCAAGTACCAGCAAATCAAAAGATGTAATATAATTCCCTGCATTTTTTCAGACCACAATGGAATGGAAGTAGAAATTAACAACAGGAAGACCAAAATAAATTATTTAAATACATGGAAATTGAATGATACACTATGAATGATGAATTGGTAAGATCAGAAATAAGGGGAGAAATAAAGCAATTCCTGGAATTAAATGAAAATATAGACACAACTTACCAAAATCTATGGGACACTTTGAAGGCTGTGTTAAGAGGAAAGTTTATAGCAGTGAGTACCCACATAAGAAGAACAGAGAGTCTCCAAGTAAATAACCTAATGACACATCTCAAGGACCTAGAAAGACTGTAACAGTCTAAGCCCAAAGCCACCAGAAGTTAGGAAATTATTAAAATCTGAGCAGATATAAATGAAATAGAGACTAAAAATCAATTTAAAGAATAAACAAGACAAAAAGCTGGTTCTTTGAAAAGATTTATAAGATTAACAAGCCCCTGACCAACCTAAAGAAAGAGAGAATCAATTCAAATTTTTTAAATCAGAAATGAAAAAGGAGACAACACCACAGACAGTGGGAAAATTCAAAGGATTATCAGAAACTATTTTAAAAATTTATACCCTAACAGACTGGAAAGCATGGGCATGGAAGAAATTGATAGATTTCTAAGCACATATAACCTTACTAAATTGAACCAAGAGGATATAGCAACCCTAAACCAACCAATAGCAAGCAAAGAAATAGAAATAGAAATAAAAATTCTGCCATCAAAGAAAATCCCAGGCCCTGATGGGTTTCCATCTGAATTCAACAAAACCTTCAGCTGAAGAACTAATCCCAATACTTCACAACTTTTTTCAGAAAATTGAAAGAGATAGAATTCTCCTAAATTCCCTCTATGAGGCCAGTATTACATTAACCTCAAAACCAAATAAAGATACCTCAAGAAAGGAAAATTACAGACCAATATCCTAGATGAACATAGATACAAAAATTCTAAACAAAATACTAGCTATACGCATTCAAAACTACATTAAGAGAATTGTACACCACGACCAAGTTGGTTTCATCCAAAAATAAGAAAGGCTGGTTCAACATATGCAAATCAATACATGTTATCCACCACATAAATAGAACTGAGAACAAAATCCACATGATCGTATCAATAGATGCTAAAAAAGCATTTGACAAAATCTATCATTCATTCATGTTAAAAACACTGCAGAAAATTGGAATAGAAAGAATGTATTTCAACATCATTAAGGTAATATACAATAAACCCAAAACCAACATCATATTGAATGACGAAAAACTGAAAGAATTTCCTCTAAAATCAGGAACAAGACAAGGATGCCCACTATTACCACTCCTTTTCAATATAGTCCTCGAGACTCTTGTCACAGCAAGAAGACACGATTTCTTGTAACAGCAATAAGACATGAGAAGGAAATCAAAGGAATTCAAATAGAAAGAGAGGAATTAAACTATCCCTATTTGCAGATAACATGATTCTTTATCTAGAAGACCTAAAGAACCCAACCAAAAGACTACTGGAGCTGATTAACCAGTTCAGCAAAGTTGAATGATACAAAATCAATCTAAAGAAATCAGTTGCTTTTCTATATGCCAACAATGAGTCCACAATAATAGAAATAAAGAAAACAATTCCATTCGCTATAACCTCAAAAACCAATAAATTACCTAGGAATAAACCTAACAAAACACATAAAAGATATCTACAATGAAAACTATAAACATTGAAGAATGAAATTGAAGAAGACCTTGGAAGATGGAAAGATCTCCCTTGTTCATGAATAGGCAGAATAAATATCATCAAAATGGCCATTCTGCCAAAAGTGATCTACGGATTCCATGCATTTCCTATCAAAATACCAATGACATTCTTCATAGACTTAGAAAATCAGTCATGATTTTATATGGACAAAGAAAAGACCCAGAATAGCCAAAGCAAACCACAGCAATAAGATCCAAGGTTTCCTTTAAGATCCAATGAAACTGGGCTTAATAGCTAGAGAATAGTGAATGTTATCTGTTTCAGAAAATTTGTAGAGATTAAGTCTTTCCTCTCTTTAAGGTTAACCTTCAAGTCTTCTGGTTTTTCAGTTCCACTCCAGTTTAAATCATGGCTACTTAAATGTTTTTTACTTTTTATCTTGTAAGTTTTATGAAAGTAAGAAAAATTATAACTAAAAAAAATTGAGAATGATTGAAAGTCCTGAGCTGGTCTAGGTGCAAACATACTGCATTGGGATTCTTTGATTAAAATTGACAGAAACTCATTTGAAACAGCTTGAGCTAGAGTGGGCTCCCATGCAGCCCATTGTCCTTGTTGACAGTGAGGCAAAACAGAACTGGGAACTCGAGGTCCTGGGATTGTTTCCCATGCTCTGTAAAAGACTTTATTATCTAGTCCAGCTGAGTCCCAAGGATAAAAGCAGAGCTTCCAGATTCTCTGGGCTTATATCTTTACAGTGTTTTCAATAGAGAGAGTCCTTTTCCAGCCTGAATCTCCCAGCCAAGAACTCATGATTGGCCAGCTTAGGTTCACTGTAGGGTGATACACTGTCCCAGCTTGCCTGAAACTAAGAAGGAGGCTCCTGGAAGACAGTGTTTTACATTTTCTTAGGATTTTATTGATGTGTTAGTAGACACTGTAGTGAGATTCAAAGTGAAACATTCCTGTAGCACACAGTAGAGCTCAATGTGGCTCCCTCCTAACCCCAGCACTCCACCTCCTCCTCCATCCTCATGCATGCTAATAAGGCTGTTAACGGTGCCTTCATAAATGGACATAATATCATTTGGTCTGTTTACTTTCAAACCTCCTTCTTCCCTTCCTTCCCTTTCTCCCTCAACCTGCTTCCACTATTTTTAATTCCCCTACAAGTACTTATTTAAAAAACAAAGCAAAGCCAAATATAATACAAAATATGCCCTAAAGGTTCCATTTTAAAAGTTTTTCTAAATGAACCAATTGATTGAGGTCTTAAAATAAGGATCTCATGTCTTTTCAGTTAAGTACTCTTTCTTTGTTTATCTAAAGTTCTTTTTGTTTCCTCTCTTTTCTCTAGCATCCACATGAGAGAAAATACATAGCACTTGACTTCCTGAAACCAGCTGATCTCACTTAGCATAATATCTTTTCATTCCATCCATTTTCCTGCAAGTGGCAAAATCTTGTTCTTCATTGCGGCTGAGTAAAACTCCATTGTGTGTATATACTCAACCAGAAGACATCTAGAGCTGATACACAAATTTGGGAAAGTAGCCATATACAAAATTAACTTACAAAAATCAACAGCTTTTCTAAATAGCAGTAATAAGTCCATTGAAAAAGAAATATGAAAAACAATTTCATTCAAAAGACCTCAAAAAACAAATAAAATAAAATACTTAGGAATAAATCTAACCAAGAAAGTAAAATAAAGACTTCTACAATGAAAATTATAGAACACTGGCAAAAGAAATTGAAGATGACCTTAGAAGATGGAAAGACCTCCTATTTTCTTGGATAGGCAGAATAAATATTGTCAAAATGGTCATAATATCAAAAGCAGTTTGCAGATCAATGCAATTTTTTCAAAACACTAATGCCATTCTTCACAGATCTAGAAAAAAAATCTTATATTTTATATGAAAGAACAAAATACCTGGAATAGCCAAAGTAACTTGAGCAATAAGAACCATGTTAAAAGCATCACAATACCTGATTTCAAATTATACTACAAAGCTATAATAACAAAAACAGTATGATATTGGCATAAAAATAGACACATAAACCAATGAAACAGAATAGACCATACAGAGACAAGATTACACACAGCCAGCTGGTTTTATACAATGAAACTTTCCATTTTAAATTTGGGAAGGATCAAGCAAACTAGAAGGAATACAATCTTAGTTCAATGCCCTTACCTTCAACCAATTACTACGGCCATGAAACGAGTCCCTGAGACTCTAGGTCCAGTGTCTACCCTTAAGTTGACCCCTGTTGCTAGAGAGGTGGGATCAGATAAGACACTCGCAGAGCTCATGGTGGGATGAGGAAAAAGAGTGACACATCAAGAAGGACTGGGTGAGACAGGACCCCTAAAGTGTGACTGTCCCAGTTTGTTTCTATTATGCCTATCTTATTGGTTCAATAAAAAATTTATGAAATATGCCAATCAAATAAACTTACCATGGGATTTTAATTCTTTGAAGTCACTACAATGAGTTTTACCGCATCACTGCCTCCGTGTAATAAATGCTACTTCAGTGAAAGGAAATAGTTAAAACGCAGATTAAATCACTTTCATAGCTAAGAAATTTAATTCATTTTAGAAACGATTCCACATCCCAGTACTACATTAATCACTTGCCATGTCTTCAAAACTACTACACTCTGTCAAAACACATCCTGCAATTTGATGTTAAACAGGCTGAGGCATTTGTAACAATGTCATGTATATATGCCGTCAAATTGCATATTTCACCTCCTAGCAATTTTATTTTCTTGAGAACTTGGTTTCTCCTCCATGGGCTTTAGAAATGCTTGAATTCTGTAGCTCATTTTTTTCAGGAAAGAGAATTAATATTTAAAGGCAGTAACAGTATAATTTCAAAAATGTTTTAGAAGTAACCAGAGTTCCCATAACATAAATTATCCCACCCTTCCAGTGGCCTTATTTCCTTTTCCAAGTCACTCAATCAAAACAAGATGGGGAAAAGGGGTTTGTATTCTATTAAATCTTCCAGGAAGACTTGGCTTTGTTGAACCAAGATGCAGAGTCAACAAGTACAAAGACACAAAAAGAAAGATCTACCCCTTTAGCTGTTTGTGCCTGGAAGAAAGTAGATTCAGGATCACGTGAGTGAAATAGTGTGAAGAAATATTATGGGTTATGAAGATGCAAGAAGCCATGTCTATCCATTGGTCTCAGAAATCCTGTTCACAGCCTCTCCCAGTTGCACACCATTTGAGTTTTCTGCCAAGAAGACAGTCACTTTGAAGATCATGCGTGGTTTTCTGGGGCATGGTCATCTTTCAAGCAAGAAAGATCTCACTTTTTCTTATTTCGGCTAGTTCAAGTTTGATATTTCTCCAGAGAATAGAAAAATAAGGAAAATAAAGCAGTAGAAAACTACAAAAGGCAGGCGTGAGTACTTTTGCAGTATCTCAGGCCATTTTCCATTGCATAACAAAATGTCTGAGGCTGGGGAATTTATAAGAAAATAAGTTTACTTAGCTCACAGTTTGGGAGACTGAAGGTCCAAGACTAATGACCCCATCTCTTCCATCTCTGGTGAGGGCCTCTTGGCAGATTGCCTCACTGTTTGCTTGGGGAAGAGATTGGATAGTAAAACAGGAAGCCAGAGAGCTGCAGGGACCAGGCCTGCTCTTTATAAAAACTTACTCTTGGGAGAACTAACCAGGGTCCCCCAGAACTACATTAAACCTTCCAAAGGCCACGCCCTCAAGGACCTAACTACTTCCCACTAAGCCCTGCTTTTTAAAGGTCCCAATATCTCTTAATATCCCGCACTGGCACCAAGTCTCTAGCACATGGACCTGAGGAACAAACTATATTCAAACCATAGCACAGAGCTAAGAAACTTGTTCTGAGGTTGATGAAAGAATCCAGGGCTCCTCTAGGACAAGAGCAGGAACCCCGTGTCCCCAGTCCAAGAGGACTGAGTTGCTGAACAAGCTCCCAGAAGCACTGATAGGACATCTAAGTTCCACATACTCTCTGGACCTCTCATCTCTAGCCCAGCATCTCTGAAAGAATCACACAAGTCTACACATAGTAGAGGCTGGAAGAGAGAAGGAAGAATATCCAGCCTTGGGCTTGGGCAGAAAGGTTGACAAGGAACTGGGGAAAGGAAAGAAAGGGAAGGGCAGAGGGTACATCGGCATAGAGGAGCAGCAGCCTCACCCCTGGGGAGTGAGCCAGGACATCCTGATGAGCAGAGCAAGCCAGGGACCAAGGAGCCACAGCCAGGCAGAGCCAGCACTGCCCTGAGTCCAGAGTAACGACTCTGGCTCATATTTCAGCCTGCCAGGTAATGAACTGGTGGAGACATCTTAAACCAAGAAAGCTTTTACCTAATTTTAAAATGATGAATCATTTTACATCTTGAATTGCCTTCAAGCAGACTAGAAAAAAACAAGCCAAAGCACAGGAATGGAAGGCATCCTAAATGAATTTTCAATGCACATCCTAAGGCTTGTCATTTTAAGCCGGGCATGGTGGCACATGCCTGTAATCCTAGTACTTGTGAGGCTGAGACAGGAAAGTCACAGGTTTGAGGCCAGCCTCAGCTACTTAGCAAGATCCTCTACAAATCAGCAAGACTCTGTTTCAAAAATAAAAAATAAAAAGAGCTGGAAGTATACTTTGGAGGTACAATGTCCCTGGGTTCAATCCCTAGTAATAAAATACAAATAAATAAATCTTTAAAATTTATGACCACTTTGTGTGCAAATTGCCCTTAAATATTAGATCTTGATTTCAGAATCTTAAAATGTAACAAAAACAAATCTTAGATTCGATATAACCTCTTACTTTAAAAACTCCTGAGTTTATAGAGATAGTTTTAAATTAATTTTAGTAAGAGAATGTTTATTTCTTTGATTTTTATAACTATACATCTTTCACATTACTCTGGAATTATTCATCCTAGTGTCACTGTATAAATTTCCTGTGGCTTCTGTAATGAATCACTGTAACTTTATGACTAAAACAACAAAAATTTATCCTCGCAGTTCCAGAGGCCAGAGGTCCGATTCAGTATTACTGGGACGAAAGAAGGTATCCACGGGCCGTGGCCTTCGGAGGCCTGAGGCAAAGTCTCCAAACTCACTCGTGGACATCGCCTACTCCTCTGTGTGACAAAGAGCCTTCTGCTTCTGCCTCATAAGGATATTGTGACTACATTCCGGTTTATCTGAATAATGTGGGAGACCCCCATCTCAAGATGCTTAATCACCTTTGTTAATTTAATTTTCTATTTAAGGTAGAATTTACAAGTTCCAGTGATTAAGTAGTGGTTATCTTTTGGGGGGCACCATTATTCAACCCGCACCCATTATTAACACGGTTACTTGTTACTTGATTATATGAAGTAAGCAGCTTTAAATTAATGGGACAGATGTCACTACAAATTATACAAATCCTAAGTATAGTCTAACTCTAATCTGCCTACTATTGTCCTTAAAATTAAATCTTTTTTGTTTTAGTTTTTGTTTGTGTTTGTATAGTATGGGGGGTTGAATCCAGATGCCATCTACCACTGAGCTACATCCCAGATCCCAGACTTTTATTTTAATTTTTTCATTTTATTTTATTTTATTTTATTGTGGTACTGGGGATTGAACCCAGGGGCATTCTATCTCTGAGCTACACTCTCAGCCCCACTTCATATATATTTTTTTTTCTTTTTTTTTTGTGGTACTGGGATGGAACCCTTCTACTTCCGGGCCACACTCCCAGACCTACCCTACATTTTTATTTGGAAACAGGGTCTCTTAAACCAGCGGGGCTGGCTTCGAACCTGAGTGATCCTCCTGTCTCTGCCTCCCAAGTGCAGGGATTACAAGCATGTGCCACCAGGCCTGGATTTTATTCTTTATTTTGAAACATGGTCTCACTAGGTTTCAGAGGGCCTCACTAAGTAGCTGAGGCTGCCTGTGAACCTAAGATCCTCCTGTCTCCGCCTCCCAAGTACTAGGATTACAATCATGCACCACTGCACCCAGCTCTCCCAGACTTTTATAAATTTTGTTTTGAAACAATATCTCACTAAGTTGCTGAGGTTGGCCTCAATTTAAGATCTTACTGGCCCAGCCTCCTAAATATTGGGATTATAAGCATGTACCACCATGCCTAGCTCTTAGTGATTGGTAAAATGATGAATGGTAAAATAATAATTAGTAGATGATACCTTAGCTCTGATGAAACATAAACCCTCCAGTTTCAAGTGCTGAAAGGCCTTCCTCTCACTATCCAAAATGGTGAAAATTTGAATAATAAAAACACACTTTTGGCTGGGCATGGTGGCGCACACTTGTAATCCCTGCCCTTGGGAGGCAGAGACAGGAGGATGGCGCAGGTTCAAAGCCAGCTTCGCTGGTTTAAGAGACCCTGTTTCCAAGTAAAAATATAAAAATAGGTCTGGGAGTGTAGGCCCGAGTAGAAGGGTTTCCAGGAACCCCAGTACCACCAAAAAAAAAAAAAAAGTAAAAAAGCGATCCAGGATGGTGCAGGTTCGAAGCCAGCCTCCCTGGCTTAAGAGACCCTGTTTCCAAATAAAAATATATTTTAAAAAATAGGTCTGGGAGTGTAGCCTGGAGGTAAAAGCACTTCCAGGAACCCCAGTACCACCAAACACACACACACACACACACACACACACACACACACACACACTTTTGGCAGCTGGGCGCAGTGGTGCATGCATGGGGTCCCAGCTGCTCAGGAGGGAGGTGGGAAGATAGCGCAAGTGAAAGCAGGGGTTCAGGCCAACCTGAGCAACAGAGTCATAACTGCATCTCAAAGGCCCCATCATCATCGTACTAGACTGAAACAAAACAAATTGATGAAAACACACAATCCATAATAATACCTAAAAAAGATTAGAGGAAAATCTTTGTTAAAATTTGCCATACTTTACTGTGAAAAATAGTGACTGAAATGAAAGAACTAAGCTTTGGTAAAGACTTTCCAGCAAAAATGGTATTCCTGAGAAATCCATTATCCAGCTGATGAAGGAATGGCAGGTAGTAGTGAGAAGGAATGATGAGGTTAGAGATCCAGCATTCTGTACATCTTCACGAAGCTGCTGGCCTGGGCAAGGATGTGCGAATGATGCTTCAGTTGTCAGGTGCAGAGTTCATGGAAACTGGATATTCAAGTAATGTCCAAGGAACACCAACCAATTATTTTCTAATAGCATGGAGAAAATCAATAGTTGTGCCATGGAAAAATCAATCAAGCTGTTATCACCATAACCTAGCAGTCAGACTCCCTGATAATGTCATCAAGAGATTATGTGTCCTGGGGCTGGGGATTAGCTCAATGGTAAAGCACTTTGCCCAGCATGTGTAAGGCCCTGGATTTAATCCACAGAACTAAAAGAGAAAAGATTTAAGAAAGAGAGAGGTTATGTTCCCTGATACAGTTTAATAAACACAGTATCACCTGTGACTTTTAATTTAAAAAATGTGATATTTGAGTCCATTGAACTTATAGAAGGTATAGAGGGGCGAACACATCAAGTTAAATTACATGATGAGGAACAAGTTTGACAAATTCAGAAAGTAGAACATATTTCAGAAAGACTGTCCTGGCCTACTCAGCAGGTCACAGTGGTAAAAAGAGAGAAAAGTGTGCCTGAAATTCAAAGATTCTGCAAAAAAAAAAAAAAGAAAAAAAAACAGAAAAAAGTAAGTCTTTTAAAAAGCAAAAAAACAAAACTAAAAGAGGAAGCTAGGGAATTAATTTAGCATGCTAAATTTCAAGGGCAGACACGTAAGGAATTGAAAAAGTGTAGAGTCCTACCTTCTCTTTAGCTTTCACATATGAGAGAAAACATACAGCCCCTGACTTTCTGATACTAGCCACTCTCACTTAATAGCACATAATAGTTTACAATTCCATTCACTTTCCTGCAAATGACGTAACTTTGTTCTTCTTTATGGCTGAGTTAAACTCTGTTGTGTGCGTGTATATATATATATATATATATATATATATATATATATATATACATGTATATATCAATCACATTTTCTTTATCCTTTCATCTGTTGACACACACCTAAGTTGGTGCCATAACTTGGATTTTGCAAATTGTTCTGCTAGAAACATGGGCAGGCTTGTATTACAATAATATTCTAACTTTAATTATTCTGGAAACATACCAAAGAGTGGTGTAGCAGGGTCATATGGTGGTTCCATTCCTAGTCTTTTGAGGAGCCTCCATACTGATCTACATAGTGGTCTAATTTATAGTCCCTCAAAGGGACTTCATGAAAATGAAGATAGAGACTAGTAGAATAGTGGAAGAGGTCTGGGGAAGGGAGGAGTGAGGTGGCGGAAATGGAAGCTTGAGGATGTAAAAAGAACTAATAGTGTATGCTTTATATGAAAATATCACTAACAATGTCACTAGAGTATACAGGGAGCGATGGGGGCAGGGCAGGTATAGAGGGAAACTCACAAAGAGATGCTGTGTGCAAATATCAATGTATCACTTTGAATCTCACTGCAATGTATAATTACATTGGGCCAATTAAATTCTAAAAATAAAATAATAAAAGGTATAGAATTTCTAGACTAGTTCTAGAAAAATAAAATGAGAGAAAAAGAGAGAAAAGAGAAAAATAATAGAGACAAAATCATGTGGTGGATATTAGCCAAATACACGTCATGATAATGTGAATGAGCTGAAGTTTTCAGTTCAAAGATAAGGATGATCAAGTTGAATTCAAACATCCTGCTGCACACAGTTTACAAAATACAGATGTAAAACAGAAGAATACAAAAGAAATATGACAGAAGAAGCCAGTCATGGTGACACACGCTTGTGATCCCAGGGTTTGGCAGGCTGAGACAGGAGGATCATAGTTCACAGACAGCCTCGGCTACTTAGTAAGTCCACTAAGGATCTCTACCCAGTGAGATCCTGTTTCAAAATAAAGAATAAAAAATAGGGCTGGGAGTGTAGCTCAGAGGTAGGATACTCCTGGATTCCATCCCCAGTACCACACAAAAAAGATAGAAGAAAGGTCAATAGAATAATAACAAAAAGAAAACTGATATCAGTCTATTATGGATTATATAGATTAGATATATAGATATAGATATAGATACTGATCCACACAAACATGTGTGTATATGACAAATTATATATTAGTCTATAAACCTTAAAGCAAAATGCTTTTTTGTTGCTTTGTTTATTTGTTGTAGTACTGGGATTGAACCCAGGGACATTCTAACTTCAAACTACACCCTCAGCCCTATTTTATTTTTCTTTTTTTAAATTTTTTATTGTTGCATTGTAGACATACATCTTAATGGGGTGCAAGATGGTAGAGGCATTGAAACAGGCTCTCACTAAGTTGTAGAGGACCACCTTGCCCAGCTTAAAAAGGGAATTTTAAACTTCATTTTACTTTATTTTATGGTGCTTGGAATCAAACCTAGAGCCTTATGCATGATAGACAAATACTCTACAACTGGGCTACACCTCCAGCCTGCAAAAAGGCAGAGTTAAAACAAAATGACAGTTTTAAGTTATCAGGAAAATATAATAATTTAAAACATGTATATGACTCACAAAATAGATACAAAACAAGTAAAATGAAAGAACTACTTGGGAAAAGTCATTACCAATGAGAAATTTCCATGTACCCTATTTAGTAATTGATAAAATTAATGAACAAATGTCTATATACACACAAACATTACTAAAGCTGCAAAAGATCTGAATAAAATAATCAATGAGATTTACTTAAGGAACCTACAAAGAATATCGCAACTCAAAAGGGAAACGCAAACTCATCCCCAGTATGCATAACACGCTTGCAGAAAGCAAATGTGAGCACAGGTTTAAAGAACTTGAATCATACAGACCACTCTGCCATTGTCAGAAATAAATATCATAGAGATGAGAACAATTCTTATCTGACTTGTATGACCACCGAGTTCAGACAGCAGTGAGTTTGGCTATGACCTGGCAGGATGGGTCAGCCACAGAGGGCTTCTCTTAGGACTATCTTTTATTTTTTTTATTTTTGGTACTGGATATTGAAACCAGGGTCTGTCTCTGAGCTACATGCCCAGCCCTTTTTATGTTATTTGTTTTTTATTTTGAAACAGGTTCTCACTAAGTTACTGAGGCTGGCTTTGAAACTGTGATCTTCCTGTCTCAGCCTCCCAAATACTGAGATTACAGGTATGCACCATCATGCTTACTCTCTTAGGATTTTCAAAGCCGAATGCAAAGGAACAGCCACTAATTGCCCAGAAATGACATTAGAATTTGAACCTGTGTATCTGTGCTTAGTTTGGACTTCACAGAATTTTTTTCTTCTTTGAAACGAGAAAAACCATTTCTTCCTAAGCAAATCCCAGGGTTTTCTGATTCTGCCTGTACTTTCCAAGGCAAAATGTTCCTTTCCATGGCTGGCCTAGATAAAGTACTCAGAGCAGCTGTGTTTTAAAAATACTCTTGTGAGTTGGGTCTTTATTAGGATAAACAGAGAAAATCACTACATTTAGGTCTTCTTTCATGTTTTATCTACTTGAAATCAACCTCTAAGGATAAGCACCAGAAACTAGTAACTGGGTGAGCACTGCTTGTTTAAATTGAGCTAAAAATGGAGAATTTGCAGCCAAACTGCGAGCAAACTCACTGAAAGAGTTTACAAGTAGAAGAAATGGCTACCTGATAATTTTATATTTGCTAGGATATGCTGTTCTCCCTGCTTTTATTGGGAAAATATTCTGGAGCTTAGAAAACATGAATGTGAACTTAATTTGTGCGTGAGTGTAATTAACCATAGTGGGGGAAATCCTATGTACCCGGGGAAGGCGTACGTACTCCTGGGAATGCTGTGGTCAGCATACCCGTCGGGTTATCACTAGAACCATGAATCAGTTCAGGACTCATCCAAGGTCGGTAGATCTGTTCCTACTGATTGGTACGACACTTCAGGGGAAAATATGAGCTCGGAGATAGTGTTTACCTACAACCCTCTGGATAGAAATAGGGATCAGAATCCCAGGTGATTGTTAGATGTTCTGGCAGGATATTAGAGAAAAGAAAGATATGGATCCAAGAAATAACAAGATGGCAGAAAGGAAATAAAAAAAGGGGACTGAATTTCAAAGTGACTTCAAGTTTAACTGTGTCCAGTGACTCATCACTGGACAGACTACCAGTTATTTGGTGGATAATTAGGAATGAGCAGTCTTTTTGGTTCTGATGCTATCTGAGATCCTTAGTTCATGAGTGACCACAATAAATAGCCCACTACACAGAAACTGGAGATTCATTTTCAGTACACTGAGGAAGCCTACTGCCCACCGGGACCAAACAGGCCCAGGCCTCTAGCCCAGGCCTACCCCCCACACACCCAGCCCTGAAGGAACCAGTGCTGAGGCCGCACCTTGAATCCTTGCTTTAGTTCTCCACATGAGCAGCGCGCTACAGGCACTTCAGACTTAACATCCAAGGCCCAGTGCTGCTCCTCCTTCCAGACCTACTTCTCCAAGGACTTGCCGGCCCCACTACTGGCAGCTCCCTTCTTCCAGCTGATCAGACCCGAGCTCTTGGATCCGACCTCGACTCTCTTTTCATCACACCTGGTTATGGGTGGGATTTTGTTTCCCAAAGTCTACATGTTGGGGTGCTAATACTCAGTACCTCTCGATCATGCTTAGAAACAGAGTCATCACATTGTATCATTAGTTAAGGTTAGGAACCTCATGTGAGAAGGCTGGTTTTCTAATCTGATGTGACTGGCATCTTTTTTTGTGAGTAGGGGAAATTTGGACACAGACAGGCACATAGAGAGGAGGCAATGTGAGCTGAAGATGGGCATGAGGGAAGATGCTTTGCCCAAGGGATGCCTAGGACTACCACCAAACTACCACTAGGAGAGGGCACAGAACAAACATGGCCTCCTGGCCTTCAAAAGAAACCAACCCTTTGATATTGGACTACCAACCTTCTGAACTATTAGACAATGCACTCCTATTGTTTAAGCCACCCAGTCCATAATACTCTGTTATAGTTGCTCTAGTAAAGAAATCCATACTCCTCATTCAATACAACAGCAAATTCTCTGAGCACAAGTATGCAGAGTCTGACCACCTGCCCCTTCACCACACCCCGCATCCCACTCCCTGCCTCTGTAATCTCCTACTAGCGGTCATGCAGTAGTCCCTGCTTCTGCCCTAGCTCTGCTCTCACTCAACCATCTACTCTCAGTAGCTCAAGTCATCTCTTTTTTTTTCTTTCTATCTTTTTTATTTATTTATTTTTTTTATTGGTGCACTGTATTCATACATCATAGTGGGATACAACTTTTGTAGACATACATGCACACATCGCCCAGTCAGCCCCCACCCGATCCCCACCCCATTCCCTCCCCATCCCTCCTTCCCATGCTTGGCTTAGTGGTTGACATCTAGTATTATAGCAATTTATCCAAAATTAAAAATGATAATCTCACATAACAGTTTCATTTGTCTGATACCAAGCTTTTGATGACTTAAAGATAACATTTCAATATTTCTTTTTGCTTTCTTTCTTACCAGAGAATATTTTTTTCTATTTTTTTAGGTGAAACTATCATATATTTATATATTTATTTTTCAGAAAAAAAATCTATCCTAATATGGAATATGGATTCTAGATACCCAAAACGATCTTGCAAAAGAACAAAGCTAGAAGATATATATTTTCTGATTTCAAACCATATAAAGCTATAATAATTGAAGCAGTGTAGTACTGTTCTAAAGGCAGATATATAAACCATTGGAGTTAAATACAAGCCTAGAGCTAAATTCTTCCCTATATTGTCAAGTTATTTTTGACAAGGTTTCCATGAACATTTGGTGGTAGAAATAATAATCTTTTAACTAAATATTGTTGAAAAATAATAATTACATGGAAAATAATAAAATTGAACCCTTACCTAATCCCATATACAAATATTAACTCAAAATAGATAAAAGATCTAAATATAAATCTTAAGACTATAAACTTTTAGGAGAAAATCTGGGTCATAAAACCTCACAACATTGAAAGTGGCAGTGATTTCTTGGATATGATTTCAATGGCACAGGCAACAGAAGAGTATACAAACTCCCTAAAAAATAAAAAAATATTGTATATCCAAAGACAATGTAAACAGAGATAAAAGTTACTAATGGAATTGGATAAAATATTTCCAAATGCTATATCTGAAGGTATATTAATATTCCAACTAGACATCCTAAAAATTAACAACAATAAAGGCAAACAATACAATTTAGAGATAGGTAAAAGACTAACATAAATAATGAATCTCCAAAGATAACCGATCTTAGTTGTCTGTTGGATGGAAAATCTTGTTTCTCTGGTTCTGATGTGTGTTACCTATTTCTTCTTTGTAGTTAATCTCTTTGAGTATTTTCTCTAGCGCTGGTTTTGAAGACATAAATTCCTTCAGTTTCTGTTTGTCATGGAAGCTTCTTATTTTTCCATCTAATTTGATAGAAAGTTTTGCTGGGTAGAAAATTTTTGGCTGGAAGTTGTTTTCTTTCAGAGTTTGGAATATGTTACTCCAAGCCCTTCTGGCTCTCATGACTTGGTTTGGGAAGTCTGGAGTGATTCTAATTGGTTTGCCTCTGAATGTCACTTGGCCCTTTGTTTTTGTTGCTTTTAAGATTCTCTGCTTGGCTTCCACATTGGTCATTTTGACAATTATGTGGCGTGGGGATCCTCTTCTCCGATCCTGTCTAAAGGGAGTTCTATAAGTTTCCTGGATCTGTGTATCGACCTCTTGCTCTATGTCTGGAAAAATTTCTGCTATTACTTCCTTGAAGAGATTGTTGATCCCTTTGGTTTCACTTTCTTTTCCCTCCTCTATTCCAATTATTCTTAGGTTAGTTCTCTTAAAATGGGCCCATATTTCTTCAATGTCAGATTCCTGCTGTTGGATATTTTTTTCTAGATTAGAAACTATGCGTTCATTTTTGGATTGCTCATCTTCTAAGAGCGAGATTCTGTTCTCCCTGTGGTCTAATCGGTTGTTTGTGCTTTGAATTGAGGCCTTTACTTCATTAATTGCATCCTTTATCTCTTTTTGGCTGTCTCTGAGTTCTTTTCGAAGCACCTCTATTATTTCTACAGTTATTTTCCTGATTTGATCTTCTAGAAATCTCTGATTTTCTGTTTTATAGGGTTCTGATGTTGTGGGGTTGTGGGCATTCATTGCTCCAGTGTTATTCCTCTTTCCCATGATTTCAGAAGTTTGTGCCTTCTCTGGGTTCTTCCCTTGGGTCACTATGACTTCACTTAAGGTGCTCTGGATCTCGAGTCTATAGTATCTCAGTCCCCACTTCTCCTTTACTGGGTTGTATCACAGAGTCTCCGACCCAGGGAGTCGATAGAGGCTGCTTTAAACTATGGGGGGTGCCAGGTTGCACCTTCTCCTATGGTGTGATATCTCTGCCACTGCCACTCCCCCACTGGGTCAAGTCCCAGGGAGTACAGTACTGGGATTTCTCCTCTGTGGCCCGCAATTTGACTTACTGTTCTTGAGTTCGCAGATGTAGCTGTACTGGACTCGGTGAATTCACTGCTGCTGCCGCCGGTAGCAATATGGCGCCACTGCCACACCCTCGGCCGTGAGGCTGGCTTATTTCTTCTTGTTTTTGAGTTCCACTCTGAGTCCCTGCAGCATGTGCTGAGCTCAGCCACTGGGAGCTTTAGATGCTCCCTGCGCTGAAAAATCCCGCCTGGCTGTTCCGCAGCGGCTCACCTCGGCTTGCTGTAGCCGTCCGGTGAACTCGCCGCTGCCGCCGGCAGTATGGTGCTGCTGCCACATCCTCGGGCGTGAGGCCAGTGTATCTCCTCTTGGCTCCGAGCTCTGTTCTCAGTCTGCTTTCTCTCTGGAGCCTGGTGATTTTTTGTTTCTCTGGTGATGGTGTTTTCTAGCTATGAAAGGCGCTGATTTTGTGGTAATGTAGATTGGTTGTTAGCGGGGCTCTTAAGCCCTGCTTTTCTCGGGCGCCATCTTCCCGGAAGTACTTCTCAAGTCATCTCTTAAAAAAAAAAAAAAAGCCAGGCATGGTGGCGCACACTGGTAATCCCTGCACTTCGGAGGCGGAGACAGGAGGATCGCGCAGGTTCAAAGCCAGCCTCACTGGCTTAAAAGACCATTTCCAAATAAAATATAAACTAAGTATGGGAGTGTATCCCGGAGGTAGAAGGGTTCCATTCCCAGTACCACCAAAACAAAAAACAAACAAACAAACAAAAAAGAAACACAAAAAAACAGCTGGACGTGGAGGCACGCACACACTTATAATCCCAGCATTTGGGAGGCTGAGACAGGAGGATTGCGTTTCTCAGACAACCTCAGCTACTTAGTGAGGCCCTTTGCAACTCACTGCAACCCTGTTTTAAAATAAAGACTAAAACATAGGGCTGGGGGTCTATCTCAGAGGTAGAATGCCCATGGGTTCCATCCCCTAGTACCACAAATTTTTTTTTTAAAGTGAAACTGTGCCCCTGCATTTGCTCATTCTCCAAATTGGGAGTCACAAAAAGGAATAAAAATTAGTTTTCCAAGAACATCTAACAGCAACCCTTTTGCGGTCCCCTCCCCTGTGTGAGAGCTCTGTGGTTCACTCTCCCTCTAAGGCCGTGTTTCGTGTGGGCATCAGGGACTAGTGGTGTGCAATTGCTGGCACTCGGTCCAGGCCACCCTTGGATAGTGCCCCAAAGCCCTGCTGGTCCCCAGTGTTCAGCACGGCCCAGTAGGGTGTTACACTTCCACTGTTTCCTGGGTTAAATTCTGTACACTTACATGTACCCTTATGTTGTCTGTGGACTTCATTTGTTCATTTTCACTAGACGAAGTCTCAGTAAAACGAAATCCAGCATCAGTGTTGTTCCCATTTTACTGCCTTCTACCCTCACCCTCGATCCTTAGCTCTCCCCACCTGCTTCCCACCCAGAGCTTTGGTTCTCGTTGTTCCTCTGCCTGGAGCATTCTTTCCCCAGACACCCACCTGAGTGACTCCCCTAGTCTCCATCAACTCTCCTCTTCCAAGGGCGGCCACCCCAGTCACCCCCATACAAAGTCAGGCCCCTCCGCCCACCGCGGTGCCTGCCCAGCCCTCTTGGCAGCAGCCCGCTCTGACATCTCCACGTTTGAGTCCTGATCACTGTGTAACCTCCCACTCTAGTGTGACATTTACAAGGTGGAAGATTCCACTGCTGTCCCTGGTGCTCAAAGAGGGCTTGGGACACAGAGCCTCTCAGCAAATATTACTAACGTGACTGAAGAGTTATTGCTACTCAACACCCACAGCTTTCTACTGGATGTGCCCCAGGTCACCACCACTGAGCCTGGCGGCAGAGAAGGTCGGAGACAAGAGATCTCCACAAGAGAACCATTGCTTGGGCCGTGCTAACCTGCAGGAAGGCCAGACGAGTGTAACTTTTTTTTTTCAGTACTGGGGATTGAACCCAGGGGCATTCTACCTCCAAGCTGTACCCCAGCCCTATTTTTTTGTCTTTTTTATTTTTGAAAAAGAGTTTCATTGAGTTGTGAAGGGCCTCACTAAGTAGCTGAAGTCTGCGAACTGTGATCCTCCGGTCTCAGCCTCCCAAAGGCTGGGATTACAAACATGCACCACCACACCCGGCTACTCTTTATTTTGAAACAGGGTCTCACTAAGTTGAGGAGGGCCACACTAAGAAACCGAGCCTGGCTGAGAACCCAGGATTCTCCTGTCTCAGCCTCGCAAGTAATGGTATTACAAGCGTGCACCTCCACACCCAGCTGCAAGTGTCGCGTTAGTAGGAAATACTGGAGGCTATTATAAGATGGGTGAATGAGAAGATAAAGGAGAAAAGGAATGACCTAAGAAATTCCCTATGACAAAGGAAAACCAAGACCAGCGAAGAAACTCTATATGCCAAATGACTGGTCTGAACACTGTGGTGTCTGTAGAAACATGCCAAGTTCAGATAACATATTTCAGATCCTGTGTGGAAGAAAAAAAAAGAACTATTACCATATTGTTATAACTTTCAAAAGCAAATGTGATTTCTTAATCATCTATGTTATTATTTCATCGTATTGAGGAAGAGAGAGCCAGCCAGGGAACTGGCAAAACACATTAACAGGCAATTCCAGAAAGAAACAGTAGAGTCAATAAACACAGGGAAAAAATGTTTAACCTCGCAAATAATCAAAGAAACACACATCAGAATAATAACAAAACAATTTTCCTATACACTGGGTAGGATTATTTAAATGATAATATCCAGTGAATTTCAGAACAAGCCTAAGACACAAAATTGCCATATCCTTTCTAAAGGAAAAGTTAGTATTGTATATCAAAAGTTTTTTTTTTTTTTTTTGGTGGTACTGGGAGTGGAACCCAGGGGCTTTCTACCTCTGGGCTACACTCCCAGACCTATTTTATATTTAATTTAGAAACAGGGTCTCACTAAGTTGCCGAGAGCCTCACTAAGTAGCTGAGGCTTCCTTTGAACCTGTGTGATCCTCCTGTCTCAGCCTCCCAAGCACGGTGATTACCAGCATGCAACACCACACCCAGCCTTATCAAAAGCCTTTTAAAATACATTTCTATTAGTCAATCAAAATGATTATAATTTATTCCAATTTTTCCACAAAGTTCTTTTGTGTGAGTGCCAATGCTCAGACTGGAACCCAGATGTGTGCACTCTAAAGATCATGGCTCAAGCTGGGTATGGTGGCACATGCCAGTAATTCCAGTAATTTGGAAGCTGAGATAGGAGGATCACAGGTTCAAGACCAGCCTTAGCATAGAACGCTACTGTCGTCAATCCCTGGTACCACAAAAACAAAACAAACAAATATATCAGCCAGGTGTGGTGGTGCGTGTCTATAATCCCAGTACTTGGGAGGTTGAGGCAGGAGGAGCACAAGTTTGAGGACAGCCTCAGCAATTTAGTGAGGTTTTCAGCAATTTAGCAAGACCTGTTTCAAAATAAAATTAGGCTGGGGCCGCAAGTGTAGCTTAAAGGTAGAATGTCCCTGCATTCACTCTCCAGTACCATAAAACAATAAAATAAAATCATAGCCCAATTTTGGAAGCTGAGGTAAAAAAATTTAAATTCAAATCTAAGAAATTTAGACCCTGTCTCAAATAAACAAGTTTAGAAAAAGATCTGGGGATGTAGCTCAGTAGTAGAACACGCTTGTATTCAACTCAAGGACTGCAAAGAAGTAGGAGGAGAATAAAAAGAGGAAGAGGAAGAGGAAGAGGAAGAAGGAGGAGGAGGAGGAGGAGAAGGAGAAGGAGAAGGAGGAGGAGAAGAAAGAGGAGGAGGAGGAGGAGGAGGAGGAGGAGGAGGAGGAGGAGGAGGAGGAGGAAGAGAAGGACAAGAAGAGAGAAGAGGAAGAAAAAGGAGGAGGAGGAGGGGACAAGAAGAAAGAGGAGGAAAAGGAGAAGAAGAAGAGGAGGAGAAGAGGAAGAAGGAGGAGGAGGAGGAGGGGGACAAGAAGAAGGAGGAGGAAAAGGAGAAGAAGAGGAAGAAGGAGGAGGAGGAGGGGGGACAAGAAGAAGGAGGAGGAAAAGGAGGAGAAGAGGAAGAAGGAGGAGGAGGAGGGGGGACAAGAAGAAGAGGAGGAGAAGAGGAAGAAAAAGGAGAGGAGGAGGAGGAGGAAGAGGGGACAAGAAGAAGGAGGAGAAGAGGAAGGAGGAGGAGGAGGGGACAAGAAGAAGGAGGAGGAGAAGAGGAAGAAGGAGAAGGAGGAGGGGACAAGAAGGAGGAAAAAGAAGGAGGAGGGGACAAGAAGAAGGAGGAGGAAAAGGAGAAGAAGAGGAAGAAGGAGGAGGGGGG